>NC_079271.1:300000-600000 GCF_947241705.1 Saccharomyces mikatae IFO 1815
GTGTATCCTCCACAGGTGGGGGGATACTAATATTGGATAAAAATAGCATCAACTCGAACATGCTGAGTAATCTGGTGCAGTCAATAGATTCGAATCATTTGAATCCCAACACACAAGCTCAAACACAGAAAAGGGGTTCGAAAGGGCAATCGCAAAGTCAGGGTCAAACAACTAATAGTCCTGCGCTGGCACCAATTAACATGTTTCCGAGCTTGAGTAACTCTATGCAGCCAATGTTTGGTACCTTGGCTCCGCAACCCCAAGATATAGTACAGAAGAGGAAGCTGCCGTTACCAGGTTCAATAGTCTCTGCAGCAACAGGTAGTCCTTTTTCTCCATCACCTGTTGGTGAATCTCCTTATAACAAACGTTTTAAACTCGACGACAAACCAACTCCGTCTCAGACAGCTCTTGATTCCCTCCTTTCAAAATCAATCTCAAGTCCCAGACTGCCTCTTTCAACATTGGCTAGTACAGCTATCACTGAGTCTTTTCGTTCGCCTCAACAGTTTCAGCCTTCCCCAGAGTTCGTAGTTGGTGGTAGCTCAAGTTCAACAACAGACAACAACTCTAAGAAGGTAAATGGAGATTATCCATCATCGTCTTCAAAACTTACTGAACGGCCACATCTTTTAAACAATGATTCTACTACTAGCATGCCTGAAAGTCCTAGCGAAGTGACTGGTGATGATGGTAATAAGGTAAAAGTTCCAACTTCAAGTAAGCCAGAGTCCAACGATAACAGCCCAAAATCAAAGGATCCTGAAAAAGTTAGTAACAACAGTAGTCCACTTGATATGGATTCTGCGAAGCCAGTATCTACCTCTGCTATCAATAGTTCCACTGAAGGCCCAAACTCAACAATTACAGGAACAAAACCAGCTCCCTCATTCCCGCAAAGTTCCTCCAAATTTGAAATAATGAATAAAAAGAACGCTAAGGCGGGGCCAAACGAGGCAATTAAGTATAAACTATCCAGAGAAAATAAAACAATATGGGATCTATATGCAGAGTGGTATATTGGTTTAAATGGCAAATCTTCAATAAAAAAATTGATTGAAAACTATGGCTGGCGAAGGTGGAAGGTTAGCGAAGATTCACATTTTTTTCCCACCCGAAGAATCATCATGGATTACATTGAAACGGAGTGTGACCGTGGTATAAAACTCGGCAGGTTTACTAACCCTCAACAACCGAGAGAGGATATACGGAAGATTTTGGTAGGGGATCTCGAAAAGTTTAGAATAAATAACGGTCTAACTTTGAACTCTTTATCATTGTATTTTAGAAATTTAACGAAGAATAATAAGGAAATCTGCATTTTTGAGAACTTCAAAAATTGGAACGTTAGATCAATGACGGAAGAGGAGAAATTAAAGTACTGTAAAAGACAACATAATACACCATCCTAAGTTATTGAAGTTGTCCACAGTAACGATATTTTCAACGAAGTAACGAAGTGACGATAACGAGAACTTTCATTTAGGCTATTCATTACCTTTATAGAAACGAATGCATTTATATATATGTTTATATATATGTAAATGTGTGTGTGTAAATACCTATGTGAATGTATGTCTATGTGAATATATGTCTATGTGAATGTATGTCTACGTGAATGTATGTCTACGTGAAAATACTAGAACTCCTTTCCATTTAAGGATAAACGTATATTCGCATGACCATATTGGATATGAAAATCTTAATTTCCTTTCGCAAGACCCTGGCGGCCTTAGAAAAGCCGTTGAGTTGATGAGTTTGAATTATCGGAAGTTTCTGAAAGATGAAAAACATCAATCATATCAGCAAAACGGGAAGGCTCTGTTTGAGTGCAGAAAGTCCGAGGAGAGGACATATAACTTAAAGATTATGGCACATGAAAAGTTTAGTATACCTGAGAACTTCACATTGGCACAGTCTTTACAATTGCTTTATTCTGTTGTCAAAAATCAATACAAAAACCTAGCCGACCTGTTAATCAATGATGAAGGTAATAAAGATTCAACCACTTATGGAAAAATCCATAAAAATCTAGATTCTTTACTAGTATATGTCAATGAAGGTCTTCGAAAAATTGAAAAAACGTATACTTTAAAGAAGGGATTAGGAAACCTTGTAGTTGATCATCCCGAATTGAGGAGCATTATTGAGGACTTTCAAATTCTTGGTCAGGATATAAGGATTGCACGTCGCAAAGCGGAGAATTTTATTACTGAAGGCAACAGTAGCCCTTCCTTGTCCTCATCCTCGTCCGTTTTGGGTCTTGGAACAGGAAATGGTTTGCGTTTTCCAAAACTTTGGAGAATGGGCTCCAAGAGAGACAAAGTGAAAGAAGCTGACGAAAAGGAGGCTAGAATTAATAAACAGGCTGATAATATCAGACGTACGAGGAAGCTGGAAGAAGAGAAAAAGTTAGGAGCAAAACGTCAGTACGAAAGGGATTTAGAACTTCAAAGAGAGAAATTGATCGAATTAAAAGTTAAAGAGAAAGTTGAGTTTGAAGTGGCACAAAAGTTGGAAGAGGAGAGAGTCAAAAGAGAAGAGCAAGAACGCAAACATAGAGAACAAGCGAAGAAGAAACGTTTATCAATCCTGAAACATGACAGCAAAACAAACTATAAATCAAGGGCTAGCCTTGATGATTCCTCCTCAAATGCTAAACCTTCAGGAAAGATTGATAACTCTGTAATCAAAAGGAGATCACTTGACATAGTACGAATCTCAGATGAAAGAACGCGAAATCCGGTAAGAAAATCTATGGAGGCTGCAGAAATAGGTATGGCTGCTCAGTTAGCATGGTCGCAATATCAAAATGGGGCAAATCATTCAAAACTGAGTAATAGTAGTTCACATTCCAATGAATTTCAAACACGTTATAGGCCTACTCAAGCTTTGAAAAAAAAGTATGATTACAAAAAGCCAACGGTTAATCGACCGATTATAAAATCACCTACTCTCAATAGACAAAGTAGTAAGTCAAAAAATTTGTCAACGAATGCAAAATTGAAAGCGAGCAAGGCTAATACCAACAAAACTTCCCGCAGGAGCGAGCAAAATTTAGAGCCCACCTCACCAATACTTATTTCTGCGACAACATCATCTGCTGAATCTAAGCCCAGACGTTCTAAAAGTGGTACACCTGATAGGGAAAGTTCTGTTAGTTCTTTTATCGATTCTAAAAAGGAAGATATATTGAAGTCAGTACAAGGAGTAGATCGAAGTGCTTGTGAACAAATACTAAATGAAATCCTTGTAACGGACGAAAAAGTTTACTGGGACGATATCGCAGGCTTAAGAAATGCAAAGAATTCTTTGAAAGAGGCCGTGGTTTACCCTTTTTTGCGGCCGGATTTATTCAAAGGGCTAAGAGAACCAGTTAGAGGAATGCTTTTGTTTGGCCCTCCAGGTACTGGTAAGACAATGATTGCTAAAGCGGTTGCAACAGAGTCTAATTCTACGTTTTTTAGTGTTAGTGCGTCTTCTTTGCTATCGAAGTATCTTGGTGAATCTGAGAAATTGATTAGAGCATTGTTTTACATGGCCAAGAAACTGTCACCCTCTATCATTTTCATAGATGAGATCGACTCAATGTTAACTGCTCGCTCTGAAAATGAGAATGAATCATCGAGGAGGATTAAAACGGAACTACTTATTCAGTGGTCCTCTTTATCTGCTGCTACCGCACAATCTGAAGCACAAAATAATATGCTTGACAGCAGAGTGCTTGTTTTAGGAGCCACAAATTTGCCGTGGGCAATTGATGATGCAGCAAGAAGACGATTTTCAAGAAAATTATATATTCCTCTCCCCGATTATGAAACAAGGCTTTACCACTTGAAAAGATTAATGGCCAAACAGAAAAATGATTTGGATAATTTAGATTATGAATTAATAACAAAAATGACGGAGGGATTCTCTGGTTCTGACCTCACATCATTAGCCAAAGAGGCGGCAATGGAACCAATCAGGGATTTAGGAGATAAGTTGATGTTTGTCGATTTTGATAAGATTAGGGGAATTGAAATAAAAGATTTCCAGAATTCGCTATTGACAATAAAGAAGAGCGTGTCGCCGGAGTCTTTACGAAGATATGAAGAATGGTCTAGTAAATTTGGTAGTACAGGTGCTTAAGTGACGCCGAGCTCCTTGATAGAGAGGGAAGACAGTGACAACAGTTTTGCATTTTCTTTCCCAACTATTTTGATCCTGGTCAATTTTTGTTGAGCGTATATTTTCTATGTATTATCAAGAATAAAACTAACCGCAATTTTTGGCAACCTGTAATTTTTTTCTTTATTTACAATTAGTTTATTAAAAGCATTTTTTATGAAACTAACCTCATTCTTCCCCTCTTGACATATACCCAAAAAAAATCAATATCATGGAGTTCAATAAAATATCCAAGGTAAAAATAATACGCAGCGAAAGTGAATAATAAGCTCCTTTTTCAGTCGCAATAAATACATCATTTGAGTTGATGGAAAAATAAAGAACACGTTTGTTGAAAAATTGACTGTTTTCTTCATACTTACTAACATTAGTACGTCTTTCTTTTTTCGCTCATATACAAAACGGAATAAACAGTAACTCCTACAACCAAGATATGACATGGATTAATAATGCTACGAACTCTCCAACTGCTTTAATGAAGAAAGTCTCCTGTGGATTAATAATTGTTGTTTCTTTATATGTCATTGCACCCAGTCTAAGTGCACTTGTCTTTGGAGACCCTAAGCAGAGGATTAAAAAATATACGACAGTCGGCTTAATTAATCGCGGAAATGATTGTTTCATAACATCATCTCTTCAAGGTTTAGCTGGAATGCCCAGATTTGTGGAGTATTTGAAGCAAATCAAATCGATTCTCCAAGAATTGAAATCCAATCCATCCAGAAAAGCAAAGGTTGACAATCTTATAGTAGATGACGTTGTAAGCTGCATTAGGTTTAGAAACTCACCTGATTCACTTGCACCCTTACATGAAAGCCTTATGGCTTTAATTTTTGATTTAGTATCCGTAAGAGAAAGTAAAAAATCGGTCTCTCCACAGATGGTGATAAATACTTTGGAGGCTATTTTCAAATCAAAGATGTCATCCAGACAAAATGATGCGCATGAATGCACGCTACTTATGCTGCAAACGTTACAAAAAGAACGCTCGAATCTGGTTGGATACACTCAATATATGCCCGAAATCAATATACCAAACTTTCCGTTTGAGGGCGAAACTTCCAAATTTCTAGTATGCCTTCAGTGCAAAGGATTATCAAAACCATCATATCAACAAACTTTTATTCGTGAACTATCAGTACCCCAACAAACGTCAGAGAAATTGCTTACAATTCTAGCCAACGACGAAACGGAAATTATAGAGGACTACTCATGTTCGATTTGCCAAATAAGAGCCATCTTAAATCACGAAAGGTATAGAAATTTTAAAGACTGTACCCCGGAAGAATTGTTAATGATAGAGGCTTTAAAAAATTATGCCACTAAAGCTTCAATTAACGAAGATTTACCGCCCGAATTAGAACAATACATTAAGCGCTACTCAAAGGACAAATTGCATATATCTAAAGTAAAAGGAAAGATTATAAAAAAAGATGTAGCAGTACAATTACCAGATATTCTGGTAGTGCATTTATCAAGATCCACCTTTAATGGTATTACGTACTGTAGAAATCCCTGTAACGTTGAATTCGGAGAAAGAGTAAAACTTCCTGAGTATACATTAGCTGAGAATAGAGCGATAACAGAGAACCGGCAAGTCAAATATAACTTAAAAAGTGTTGTGAAACACACTGGTTCTCATTCACGTGGACACTATATATGCTACAGACGTAAGGCTGACATTCGCTTTGATAAAGGAGAGGAATCGTCCCTCGAAGGCGCGTCAACTATTGTTAATAATGAAGCTAAAACCAGGAACCACGATCAAAAAATTGGACACAATGACGACAGAAGAAGCAGGCACAAAAAAGTCAAGAGTGTTTTACAGTATCCTTATTGGCAAATATCTGATACTGCTATAGAAGAAAGTACCACTTCAACAGTATTAAATGAACAGAAATATGTCTACATGCTATACTACGAACGTGTAAGAAAATAGCCGCTCTGTACGTATATACTATAATAATGATAAATTATGCATCCATATCCACATCTGTATCCATTGCCGACATTTCGACGTCAGTGTCGGCCTCTTCATCATAAGTGCACTGTGAAGCCAATTGATCATGGAACCACCTCCACCAGTTTAAATAAACAACTTCCTTATAATCTGCCCATTTTATCACTTGTAGTTTTTCTTCTCTAAAACGTTCCCATATTCTGTCATAAAACGACTCATTATCGTGGGATTTATTTGCTGAACATTTTAAGATCTCTCTCAGAGCTTTATCACGAATGGAATCTGAGAACGCTATATTATTTTGAACGTGATTGTTGTCATCTAAATGTACCTTCTTAGGCCCTTTATCACTTAAAGATAGGTTTTCTAAGTCTATTATTAGTCTTTTTCTTTTATAATTATCAATTCCTATAGGGTCTGGAGAATGATTTCTTTTCCTAATGTGGTTGGTGTTATCATTATTTCTTGCAAACCGGAAATTCATGGAATAAAAAAGTCATTTAAACTAGTCACTCCTTTGCTACCTTCTAATATCTCCTGATGTGGTAGTGATTTAAGCTATATCCTAAGCCCCGTTGTTAAAATAATTCACTACATTCGTATTGCATACATTTCAAATTTTTGTTTCGTAAAGGAGCGGTTCTCGGATAAAAAAGTGTCCCATAACCGAGCTTTATTTGATTTCCAGTGAGGACCACCCAAACGTAGTATTGAAGCAAGACTAAAATCAAAGGTTTACTGCTGTCTGTCCATCGAATTCTATTTGGGTTGGTGTGGTGTTTAGTATCTTGAGTGAAAGGTGAATTTCCTTTCGGATAGTTCTACAATCATCTCCCCTTTAGAGAAAAGGGTATTTTTAGAAGCAAATAACAAGAGTTGATTAAAAGGAGCACGCCCTTTACCAATAAAAGTGAAATGGCCAGGCAATTATTCACCCCTCCGATAACAAATCCAAGGTTTGACCCTAATCAATCTATCAGGGAATCATATAAAATCACAGCTAGTAGCATGCATTTTCAACAAATTCCACATGAGGATCAAAATGACAATGAGAAAAATAGCTGTGACGAAAACTCTACAACGAGCGAAAAGTTGGAGAACGATAAGTCCCCTATATTGACCAAACAAGAAATCGATGATGCATTAAGTGAGGTTAGCAATTTACCTCCGGAATTATCAAAACTGATTGACATTTTTATCGACGATTTGAAGCAACCCAAGTACGTACGGCCACTATCAGTGCTGCAATTATCTAGTCTTTTCCAAAGCTTTTACATAAAGTTTGATAAAGCGTCTTTTCAGCACGTCAGTGCAGTGAATAATAGTGGTAATAATTATTCAAATGGGGGCTCCAGTTCTTTTTTGGCTGCCAAAGAAACATTAAGTAGTGGGCTCAGCGGCATCTTTGGAAGAAGTAGGAGTAGTAGTGCCAACTCACTTATGAGACCAAGAAGATCTTCATCGCTTTTCAGTAATGAATCAATGTCAAATTCTAATAATGCTACTCAAATGTTGTCACCAGATGAAATAAAAAAGCAATTAAGGATTAACGAATTGAACAACATGAAAATCGAAAAATACATGGAACTTTGTGAGAGAGACGTCTTTAAGAAAATTCTCATAGTTGGCACGTCTGTGTCTTCACCAAATAAAATGAAGACCTTCAAACCACACCAATTACAAACTTTTAAGGTCGGGAATCTATTTAGGAATAGTGTTGAATTCACAGAATATAATAGGTTGTTAAATGAAAAGATTCTCTGTTTATCCAAGCTTTCGATTATGAACAAAATTAATTTGATAGAGTTCCTGAGTCTCAATAATGGCATTGATCCGGAACCCAAGTTTAAAGAAATCAAAGAAATATTGTATGAGTTTACATATCATTCCATCTCACCATGTGAAAAGATAAAGGCGTTACTGAAGCTACATGAAATTATGACGTACTCTCAAGAAATGTCCAATGACGACTACCTCTCACTACTAATCTACTACATTATTACTATTGTTCCACGGGATATCTTTTTGAATGCTGAATTTATCAGGCTGTTTAGATACAAGAAAAAACTAGTTGAAACCGAATCCTTTGCATTAACTAATCTAGAAGCGGCTTTGGTTTTCGTTGAAGGCTTGACGAAAAGTGATTTTTCTAACGAGCTACAAGACAAATTGACTGAGAATGAAGGTAAATTTTTAGAAAGTTCAATCAGTAGCAGGGTCTCACTGCCCTCAAAAGCCACCATAACGCATAAGTCTAACGGAAACAGCAATAGTAATATAGGAGATATCATGACTCCTACTATTCAAAGACCAGATGTTACGAGATCAAGTTCGTATGATGGATTCAGGACTGTTTTTGATTCATCATTAAAAAACATCATTGGCAAAATCAGATCATATACGCCACCGCACCCCAACACGGTTAACGGTAATAACCTTCATAATAACAACAGCAACAACAACTTAAACATACCACGAAGTTCATCTCAATTATCTATAGAGTTAGGCAATAGAGACACAATGGAAATGTCTAGAGATGGCTCACGATCAACGTCATCATCTTCTCGATCTTCAGCGTCCTTAGAACATGGAAATCGTGAATTCACTGGCGATTTGACAGTGACTGCTAGTATTAACGGCGCTGATAGAAAAGAATTTCAGAAATCGTGGAAGAAGTATAAAGGCTATAAGTTTGAGGACCTGACTATTTGCGAACTAAGAGATCTCTTCGAAATATATCAAAAAATGATGCAATAAAACGTATATAAAAACTGTATATATAAATGCCAAAAGGGAGGGGAATAGGTCTGACTTTCTTCCTCCACTGATTTGATTGATTAAATTATTTCACAATTCAGATAAGTGGTCGATTATATATAACAATTCGTCATGTAAATTGGTAGCAGTATTAGAATGCGAGCTCAAATTAGGCAAATACTTATGTTCATTATCATTTTTTATCATGCTCACTAACTGATTAATAAATTTTTTGGTGTAATCCAATGAATTGGTATGGAATTCCAGTATTTGGATCAGCTTTAATTTTATATCCTTATCAGTGGTCCTCAACAGCAGGATTCTTAAAATTTCGTTGTGCTGCTCATTGGGGCCTTCGTCGATTTTGGTGATGTTAAGAGCATGGACAATGGGAAAAGATAACTTCCCCTCTGTAATGTCTTCAGCGAAGCCCTTCTCATTGGACATTTGGAAATCTTTCAAGTTCAAGTAATCATCTCTAATCTGATAAATGATACCTAAGAGATTTATAAAGGGAACCAACGAATGGCCGTGGTGTGAGGAAGGAGACAACGCTTCCATAAGCCTCAAGGTTAATCTGAAAAGGCCGCCTGTTTTATTCATAACCATATTCAAATACATTTCCTGAGTAGGTATAATTTCAGGGAGAAAGTCTCTCCAATATATATCCAGGCCTTGTCCTCTATGTAGATTAATCAATTCCTCATTAAAGATCGTAATCAATTTATGGTATAGCAGCGCATTAGTGGTTAGTTGTGATACGAGTTGCATAGCTCTGAAGTACATATAATTCGCAGTATTTATAGTGGATGGGACACCGAAGATTAAATGAGATGTGGTCTGGCCCCTTCTTAAGGGAGCATTATCTTCTATATCATCGATCAAAAGACTGGAGTTATGCAAGAGCTCAACTATTTGCGACACTATCGCCAACTGGTCTTCGGGAAGTTCCAAAACTCTGTTTATTTGAAGTATTAAATTCAGTCTAAAGTTCTTACCTGGTTTCAAAAGAATATGATTATACGGTTTTGAAATCAAGTTTTCGTTTTGGCTAGACCAAACGGGGTTTTTGTTGATCAGTTCATCTATCTGCGCCTCCATTGTTTCTCTGGACTTGTAAATGCTTTATTATCTTTCTGTTTTGTACTCTTCTTGCGTATATGCCTGATAATCTTTTGTTAGCACATCTGTCCTCTTTTTTTTGCTTCAGAAAAACGTCAAAAGAAGGCAAGGCGAAACAAAGAAGAAATGATCATAAATAAACAATTATTAGCACGATTGTATGTAAAAATACACATTCTACTGCTGTTCTTGAGGTAAAAGGCATACGATGTATCGTTAAATTAATAGAAGCGTGTGCATCACCATAAAAATGCAGGGGTTTATTGTATATGTATGTACTTCTATGTAGTAAAATAGGAACGGCGGCTATATATCGTTATAAAGAGTAATATTGGAATTATTAGCTAACGATTCGCTTTGCGCATGCTGGTTTTTCTTTGCCTTATATCTATGTTTGTGAGGCCATATTAAAGTATTATTCCTCTCTTTTAGTATTGGTTTGTCAAGTTTTTTAATAATACTGTTAACCGTCATTGAGTGTGCTGTAGTTTGCAACGTTACGTTATTAGTGTGACATGTGCTGTTGTACATTTCCAGGTTTAGCAAGTCTATCAGGTTTATAGAGTGTAGGGTCGCTATCTCATGGATGACGATGTCATTACGGGTGTTACCGTTATGGTTGGGATGACTAAGCAAATTCTTTTTCTCAGCATATAGTTTTTTTAACTTATTCAAGTGGCTTTGAGAGAAGGTCTTAGCTCTGCCAGCACTAGCTGATTTTCCTTTCGAATCATGGTTTAGTTGCTCGAATAAGTGCAATAAGCTTACAATATTTTGTAGGAGTTGTAAGTCATTGGGCAACCTCAACATTTCGAAGTTCTTCAGTCCAACGAGAGTCGGTTTATCAATGTTCTTATAGAATAAACTTTCCTGTCTTTTGATCAAATCCAATAAATTTTTCTGAACTTCCAAAACCGGGATCTTTTCAAAGTCTTCATCAGGTGGAGATGAGTTCATGGTATTATGAAATTTGGGGCGTTGCAAAGGTTTCGGTATTATTATATTAGAGGTGCTCATTGTCGGAGCAGTGCTTGAAACAGTCGAGGCAATTATGTTCGTTGTGGTAAGTTTACGTTTTTTGGGGACGACAATAGATGGTACAGTTGTGATTGCCGGAGAATCAGACGTTAAATTTCTCCCCGTATAGTCAACCCTTTTTCTCTTCCTAAGCTGCATATGCATTCTCTTTCCAATCACTGATATAATTTGTGTGCTTGTGCAAATTGACTTACCTTATATTTATCTGTAATATTATCAGGCCATCGGATCATTAAGATTGGTATTGCTTATACTACACAAGTAATAATAGTACGTAGACTTCTTGGCATGCTGAAAAAAAAATTCTATCTAGGCAACCGGCTCAAAACCGTGTAAAAGGATATCGTCAACTGTTATTTTTACTTGTTCCGCGGAGTAGTGATCCCGTGGAAAATAAAGAAGCACGTGAGCGTGAAATATCCGGGCAACACTTTGTAGTTCCGGGTAGTTTACAAACCACGCCACGTGATCTGTTTCAATAAGGGGCCGCAGCGATGGTTGTGCCTGGAGAAAAGCGCCTATGCGTGCCCGGGCAGCATTTCGCATGGCCTTATCTGGAGAGTGCACAGGTAGAGCAATCTTGGACCAGAGGACTAGGTGTACGACGCCTGGTTCGAAGCTATATGGAAAATCGTTGGCACGTACAGCATATAGAGCAGTCTCACTAAAAGCCTTCGCGATAGTGTCTTCACAGTGCGATTCGTCTGGCAACCACCCTAGTTTTTGCAGAATATACTGGTTCATGTCCAAGCCAGCAGTCCTCTTCTTGTGGTCATGGTATTTTTCAGTCATCTGGCGGCTGCGTTTCAAACGAGCGAGTTCTCCTGACTCAATTATGTCCTGAATTTCTTCCCATTTACATTCTTGAACATCTGCCTGATTATCGCAGACATTATCTTGCTGCATTGAAGTTCTGAGCTGATGATGGTGCGTTAAGTGAAAAAGCAGGATGTGTTATACTGGTGTCCTTGGTCACACCACTCCCAAGGAGAAATGCCTCATTCGCCCTCCATATATAGATATTTATATATGTGTCTATATACATCAGTATTTAGACACTTTCACGTATAACGCGCGCCCACGAATTCACTTGATAAAAATGAAAAACGGAAAAACAAAAACAAAAGAAATTAGAATCTGGTAAAAAGCGCGCCAGTCTGACAGAAAAGAGAGAAATACCGTTCGGCCCATTTTGCTATTACGGCCATCGTTGCACCGAGACCTTTTTGTAGGATGCTTTCTGTCCATCTTGCTTGTTCCGATGTATAGTAGGTGGTAAAAAGTAAAAGAAGTGCCAACAAATGACCTACCCAGTTATTTCATTGAAGCCAAGCTACAATTCTGTAATACGAGGCTGTCCTGGTTTACCCGATACATTACCACGAATCGAATGTCAATTGAGAGTAAGATCAAATGACTCGTTGCCTTTCAAACTGGTCAAGATCGAAACTGTTTTGAAGACTATCGAGATGTATTTCAACAGGAACCTTTACGGTAGCAACAACAACTCTTTCACCCCCTTTAATCGTACATCAGACTCTCCTAATGGAAACTCCGACACTAATAATCAGAACATTACCGTTCACTATAGGAAAAAAATCGTGCTTTCACATCCCACTGATGATAATGGTGAATTCGACGACAATCTTATCGGCATAGATATACCTTTGACGATAGGTTTGCCTGACGATATTAAAGAAACAAACTATAATTCAAATTTTGGCAAGACGCAGACCTTTCTGGACTGTACCGTGTTTTACACGGACGCTGCTGGAGGAAGTTCGAATAAGAAACGGAACTTTTTTTACCCGGTAAACGTCGAGAGGTATACATATATACCTTCGCCGTCATATTTTAGACCCATAGGCGGATCAAACGTCCTGTCGCCCGACCAGAAGTTTCTGATCAGTTATTCCATTGAAAATCCTTGTGTGTCTATGGATAATGACACCCTGAAACTCTCCATATCAATTAAACTAAATCCTTTCCCGAATAACGCTATCACTACCTCCTCTCCAAATGAATTAGAAGTATCGACACCAACAATTTTCTCTACGAAGAAAAAGTTCAAGTCGAAGGTCAAATTAAAATCAATTACGACACAGGTATTAGAGTACTTGGAAATTTTGAAGAAAAAATCGGAATTCTCATCCGCCCAAACTTCAAATATATTGCAATCCTCTGTAAGACAAGTTGATCAAATCATCTCCCTCAATTCAATGACCTTTCAGTTCAGTCTCAAAATATTCACTAAGGAAAATTTCTTACAAAGTTTTGAATCTTCTGACTCCGGATGTCCCAAAACAAAATTATTGATCAACAGAATCGACGACATACCTCTGCGATATCATAGCTCAATAACTACGATAGGCCAACATTTCAATGTGTCTCACTCTCTTTCTATAAGATTCAAATTCAATAAGAGCCTAAAGAACTTCGAAATTAATCATCCCTTAGTCATATCTTTCTGGTCAATAGATCAACTACCGCTAATTGAAAACCTGGTATCACAAGAAAGGCAGACTGCTAAATTTGCCAAGAAATTTTATAAAAATTTTGGTCGAATCAAGAATGTGGGCAATGATAGTAATAGTTCAAACTGTTTGGAGTATCCCTCCTTACCACCAATAATTTATAATTTCAACGACCCAGAAACAAATAATAGATTTAATATACTCTACTCACAGAAGGACGCCAGTCGCGTAGATCCCTCTAAATTAAAAAGAGTTCCCGTCATTCAATGAATCGAACACTTGATATCTTTCTTATATACAGACCTACATATGCATATATTCGTACAGATTTCCATCAACGCTACTCTATTGTGAATTTATATTTTAACCATCGTTGCGATGAAGCCACCTCAGTTTCTCCGCACTTTTTTCGCCTTAGTTTTTTACATAAAGGATCCTACAAGGCCTCCCCAAAAGAAAAAGAGATAAAAAATTCCCCATATAGGTATACGATAAGATAAGCACTTTCACCCTGTCATTTTGCACACAAAGGTATCAATGCCCAAACCAGATATAACATTGAAACAAAATCAGGATATTTCCCAATTGCTTCGTGATGAAATACCATTATTCGACAACTCTATAACGTCAAAAGATAAAGAAATCATTGAAACGTTATCCGAAATATATTCAATTATCATCACATTAGATCATGTAGAGAAAGCATACCTAAAGGACTCCATAAACGATACACAATATACCAATACTGTTGACAAACTACTAAAACAATTCAAGGTCTACTTGAACTCTCAAAATAAAGATGAAATTAACAAGCACTTCCAATCCATAGAGGCATTTTCCAACAAATACAACATTACAGCTTCAAACGCAATAACAAGATTGGAGAGAGGTATACCAATTACAGCAGAACATGCCATATCTACCACTACCTCTACCGCATCCGGTGATAATGAACATGGTTCTTTTAACGATAAAAAATTCAATGCTAAATGCGTTGCTGAGGCCACCGGTAATTTTATCACTGTAATGGATGCTCTGAAACTGAATTACAATGCGAAAGATCAGTTACACCCTTTATTGGCAGAACTATTAATCAGTATAAACCGTGTCACCAGGGACGATTTTGAGAATAGGTCAAAATTAATCGATTGGATTGTCAAGATAAACAAGTTGTCAATTAGTGACACTTTAGCTGAAACAGAAATCAGAGAACTACTCTTTGATTTGGAACTAGCCTATAAAAGTTTTTATGCTTTGTTAGATTAAAATATGAGACCATATATACATACGCAAGGATTTCTATGTTCACTTCAAAATCTTCTTGTTTTTTATTCGTTGCTGGAATTTGGTTAACATTTCCAAAGTGTCCCGTTCTCTTTTGTCTATCATTTCTTCGTTATCGTTACCTGCCGTAATTCCAATAGTTGAACTGCTAACACTTTTATGCGACTCCATCTGTTCGGTAATAGGCGGTTTTTGTTGCTGGCCTAAAGGCATGGCAGACCTATAGATTTCGCTTGAGCTCTCATCTTTGATACACGCTGGGAGAACCATCCTCTTTTTTGTTTTAGTCTTTATAACATCAATAGCAACATCATCGTCCTCTTCATCATCTTCATATATCATCTTGACCTTCGCAGGTATCATAAATTTTTTTTTTGGACGTTGCTCTTTTTCTTCACTATCTTGCAGTCTTTTTTTTGATGGAAAAATGTCTTCAAAGAATGGTATAGTGATCTCAAAATCCTTCAAAACTGCAGGGTACATGAATTGTTTGGCCTCATCATTGAGAGCTTCAATTTCGCCGCCCAAAATCTCTCTGAAAATATAGATAGATTTTCCAACGATTTTCCCAAAGACATTACAATCGTTAAGGACATGCTTAGAATCGGTCTGCACAGTTATAAACCATGTATTCCTTTGTCTATCCCAACCCAAAAGTCCATCCTTATTGAACCTTAACCGTGGATTTCTTTCCTGAGGAACTGTGCAATGCTCCCCAGTTCTAGTTGCATTAAATCTCAGCCATTGAGTTGGCTTCAACTCATTAAACTCTCCATTGACGAATGCTCCATCTGAAAGCATCGTCAAGAACCGCTTACATGTCTCAGGGCACTCTTTAGCCCATAATTCAACGACAATATCCCCTTTCGTTGTATATAGTATACATTTGGCTGTTGTCTGAGGCTCTATATTACTGGACATAGCATCCTTACCTGCCCTTAGAACTTGTCATAAAAAACCTGCATATTATAATAGATATTCTATTTTTCATGATATTTGAACCTTTTTTCTCTCTAAACACACCACACCGGAAAAGGGAAAAAAAAATTGGAAGAGTTGTCCCCATGAACAAGATACAATCAGCGAACAAACATAAGATCAAGACTAAACGGAACGATAGTATTTAGCATCCGCCCAATTTTGTGAATAGCTTATAGCATTAACATTGGTTTTGCCTTTGAAATTCTAGAATTCCACCAATCTTTTAGAATTTACCAATTCCTGATGCTCTCCATTCTTAGAAATTCAATGAGGCTAAATTCAAGAGCTTTTAGGACTGTACCATCCGTCGCTACTAAGCTAGCATCGGTACAAGTATCCAAAAGGCTTTTAACAAGCTCTACGAGGTTATTGCAAAAAGAAACGAAAGACGAGAAGCCTAAATCCATTCTTACCGAAGATATGTTATTCAAAGCCGGTGTTGATGTGGATGAGAATGGCCAAGGTAAAAATGGGGAAAAAGTAGATGCAGAAGGTGAGGGCCAGAATGAAACATCTTCCAAAGGTGAAAAATCCAGAAGGAAAAGACAAACTTCTACGGATATAAAAAGAGAGAAATATGCTAACTGGTTTTACATTTTTTCGTTGTCTGCATTGACAGGTACTGCGATATATATGGCAAGAGATTGGGAGCCTCAAGAATCTGAAGAATTGAAGAAAGACATCGATAATGGTTATACTTTATCGCTCATGTACAAAAGATTTAAAGCCCGGTTTAACTCGATGTTCACTTACTTCCAAGAACCACCTTTCCCTGACTTATTACCACCACCACCACCACCACCATATCAGAGACCTTTAACCCTTGTTATTACATTGGAAGACTTTCTGGTTCATTCTGAGTGGTCTCAGAAGTACGGTTGGAGAACTGCTAAGAGACCTGGTGCAGATTATTTCTTGGGTTACTTATCGCAGTATTTTGAAATTGTTTTGTTTTCATCCAATTACATGATGTACTCTGACAAGATTGCTGAAAAATTAGATCCAATACATGCATTCGTCTCTTATAATTTGTTCAAGGAACATTGCGTTTATAAGGACGGTGTGCACATTAAGGACCTTTCAAAATTGAACAGAGATTTGAGCAAAGTCATCATCATTGACACTGAGCCCAACAGTTACAAATTGCAGCCTGAAAATGCTATCCCAATGGATCCATGGAATGGCGAGGCCGATGACAAGCTAGTCAGATTGATTCCATTTTTGGAATATTTAGCCACGCAACAAACCAAGGATGTTAGACCAATTTTGAACAGTTTTGAAGACAAGAAGAATCTAGCGACTGAATTTGACCACCGTGTAAAGAAACTGAAAGATAAATTTTATGGAGATCATAATTCTGGCAACAACTGGGCAAGAAAGGCATTGGGTGTTGCGAATTCCCTGGGTGGTAGCACAACCAAGTTCCCACTCGACTTAATCCATGAAGAAGGGCAAAAAAACTATCTTATGTTCATGAAGATGATCGAAGAAGAAAAAGAAAAGATCAGAATACAACAGGAGCAAATGAGCGGCCAGACATTTACGTTGAAGGACTACGTTGAAGGTAACTTACCTTCGCCAGAAGAGCAAATGAAAATACAACTGGAGAAGCAGAAGGAAGTAGACGCCTTATTTGAAGAGGAAAAAAAGAAAAAGAAGCTTTCTGAATCTAAATGATCATCTCGTAGATGTTCTTCTCGTCTATCTATGTATATATGTGTATATATAAATGTATCTGTACACCCACTACCCTCGTTATGTTATGGTCATGTGAATAAGACTAATCTATATCGTTAATTTCCTTAATATTGCACCTTTTAATCTTTTCTGGAAAACGTGTACACACCATTGTTAGATTCTGTAGGATAAGAAGGATCTAATCGGTACAGAACTGACGAAACACTAAGCCCGAAAGTTACTAGTCGTAACTTCATACGAAGAAATGTCCAATTCGTACAACTTTCTGGCAGATTTGTTTAATTTAGCATAACACCGTCGTCTTTCCAGTCAGGGTACCCACAGTTAGCTCCGGGTGGGCAACACAAAATCAATTCTCACAACTTTCCGCGGACACTAACGGAAAAACATTCCACGTATCAGGTCAGCATATATTTACCGTCGCATACGACACTGCCCCTCACGCAAGGGCACTACAAAGGCAGATTATGTAAAGATCTAGTGACCATTGTACTGACAGACATCGCATCGGCCGTGGCTGGTGAGCTCTCCTCTTGCCCGGGCCCGAGAAAAGAGGGGCACTGGCCGGTTCCCCGCCCATTTTTGATGGTACCCGGCTGGCAGGGACTATTTTTCAGTATCAATGAGGGGCGTGGCCAGTACTGAAACGTCATTGTTGCATGTGGCTATCCAAGCCGAAACGGCGCTCGCTTCATCTCCACGGGAAAAAAGCAGCCAACAAAAGAAATAGCAACTGAAGAAAAAGGAAAGAAAGAGGGTTGGCGCGCCGCGGACGTGCGAAAAGATATGCATCCGGCTTCTATATCGCTTTTTTAGTCTTTGAGTATTAAGAACGTACGTAACGGTGGCACCTCCTCTCGGGAAGCAGTATGTGTAACTTGATCGGTATATCACCGACCATGTGGGAAAACTCATAACAAATCTTATGGATGAGGGGCAGTTCAAGACAACCAACCTTGTTAGTCAGCTCGAACAGCGATTTAACGGTCGAAGAACCCATCACACAAAAGTCTCGAAAACATATATAAGTCATGTAGTAACTCTGGTAGTATTGTAGTCAAGGTATTCAGTGTTCTCTTATTTTATTTGTTATCAAAACTAAAAGAGTAGAACATCAAGGAATATCCCTTATATACATCACAACGAAACACACATACAAAACAAATAAAATGACTAAGCTACACTTTGACACCGCTGAATCAGTCAAAATTACACTTCCAAACGGTTTGACATACGAACAACCAACTGGTCTGTTCATCAACAACAAGTTCATGAAGGCCCAGGACGGCAAAACCTATCCCGTCGAAGACCCTTCTACTGAAAGTATCGTCTGTGAAGTCTCTTCTGCCACCACTGAAGATGTAGAATATGCTATCGAGTGTGCTGACCGTGCTTTTCATGACACTGAATGGGCCACTCAAGACCCAAGAGAAAGAGGTCGTCTACTGAGTAAGTTGGCTGACGAACTAGAAAACCAAATTGATTTGGTCTCTTCCATCGAGGCTCTGGACAATGGTAAAACTTTGGCCTTGGCTCGTGGTGATGTTACCATTGCAATCAACTGTTTAAGAGATGCTGCTGCATACGCCGATAAGGTTAATGGTAGAACCATTAACACTGGTGACGGTTACATGAACTTCACCACTTTAGAGCCAATTGGTGTTTGTGGTCAAATTATTCCATGGAACTTCCCAATTATGATGTTGACTTGGAAAATTGCCCCAGCTTTGGCTATGGGTAACGTTTGTATCTTGAAACCAGCTGCCGTCACACCTTTGAATGCTCTATACTTTGCCTCTTTGTGTAAGAAGGTTGGTATCCCAGCTGGTGTCGTCAACATCGTTCCAGGTCCCGGTAGAACTGTTGGTGCTGCTTTGACTAACGACCCAAGAATCAGAAAATTGGCCTTTACTGGTTCCACTGAAGTCGGTAAGAGTGTCGCTGTCGACTCTTCTGAATCCAACTTGAAGAAAATCACTTTGGAATTGGGTGGTAAATCTGCTCATTTGGTATTTGATGATGCTAACATCAGGAAGACTTTACCAAATTTGGTTAACGGTATCTTCAAGAATGCCGGTCAAATTTGTTCCTCTGGTTCAAGAATATACGTTCAAGAAGGTATTTACGACGAGTTATTGGCTGCTTTTAAGGCATACTTGGAAACTGAAATCAAAGTAGGAAATCCATTTGACAAGGCTAACTTTCAAGGTGCCATCACCAATCGTCAACAGTTCGACACAATCATGAACTACATTGACATAGGTAAGAAAGAAGGTGCTAAGGTCTTAACAGGTGGTGAAAAAGTTGGTGACAAAGGTTATTTCATTAGACCAACTGTGTTCTACGACGTTAAGGAAGACATGAGAATTGTTAAGGAGGAGATTTTTGGCCCTGTCGTTACCGTTGCAAAGTTTAAGACTTTGGAAGAAGGTGTTGAAATGGCTAATAGCTCCGAATTCGGTTTAGGTTCTGGTATTGAAACTGAGTCTTTGAGCACAGGTTTGAAGGTGGCAAAGATGTTAAAGGCTGGTACCGTCTGGATCAACACATACAATGATTTCGACTCCAGGGTTCCATTCGGTGGTGTTAAGCAATCTGGTTACGGTAGAGAAATGGGTGAAGAAGTCTACCATGCATACACTGAAGTCAAAGCTGTCAGAATTAAGTTGTAATGTACCAATTTGCATTTTTCTTTGTCATATACACAATCTTTCATATAAAATACTTGTTCTTTTCGTCATAAATAAATATATAGATTAAAATTCGGTTTTAAATTTTAATAGAAGTTAACTTTCTTTATTTTAGTTCCTTAACACAAACTATGAGGAAAGGTATTAGGGCTTCTCTCTATACGCCGTAGTAATGCTTTTTACATTTAGCTTTACATCTTTTTTGTTTATGTATATAAGACCGAATTAAAAAATACCGTGGGCCGATTTTAATAATATAAAAAGGTATCAAAAATCAGAACTACTAACATTTTGCTTGATTCAAGATATGGAAAACCTACCGTGCCCATATAACATCAAAACCACGATCAATTTCGATTGAAACAAAGCCACTTATGAGATCATTCTCTCGTGTACTGTCAGTTTGCCATCATAGATTGTATCGCAATACCATTCTTCGAACTGTTAGACTTTTCGGCTCATCATTCTCCTCTTATGATTTCTCTCGACAAATACCGAAAGTGGGCCCCGACAATACGGCAGCGATGCTGCTACAAAAAAACCTGATCCAAAGAAATAACATGCTTTACGGATATGGATCAGGAACAATACGATGTACTTTGCTGGACTCCACTGGCCGAGCTAAATCTCCATTAGTAGAGATAAAACGCGAGGATCTGGTTTCGAAACATGGTTTACTGCCTAGAGATCTTCGTAAAATTGAAAAATCGAGAAAAAATGACTTGGTTCCTAGTTTGCTTGTACGAGAAAACTCCATACTCATCAGTTTGCTTACTGTGAAAGCCTTAATCAAGCCTGATATGGTTATTATCTTTGATTCCACTGGTAGCGGAATAACTTTGAACTCTGAAGCTCACAAGGATTTTATAAACGACATGAAACTGAGACTTAGGAATCAGGAAACAAATGAGCTAAATAGTGATCCGCTTCCCTATGAATTCAGGGCGTTGGAAACCATTTTCATTTCCGCTTTATCCAACCTTACCAGCGAAATGAAGGTGCTACTTACTATATGTAAAGGGGTACTGCAAGATCTGGAGTTCAGCATAACGAGAGATAAATTGAGGTTTCTATTAGGTCAGAATAAAAAATTGAGTAGCTTCAATAAAAAAGCTGTTTTAGTTAGAGATATGCTAGATGATTTATTAGAGCAAGACGATGTACTTTGTGACATGTACTTAACAGACAAGAAAGGAGGCAAAATTAGAATCCAGGATGATCATACTGAAATTGAAATGCTACTGGAAACATATCATAATTATGTCGACGAAATAGTTCAAAAGAGTGAAAGCGCCATATCTGATGTTAAAACCACAGAAGAAATCATAAATATCATCCTAGATTCTAACAGAAATGAATTAATGTTGTTGGGAATACGATATGCTATAGGAATGCTTTCGCTGGGAGGTGCTCTATTATTGGGTTCCATTTATGGTATGAATCTTGAAAGCTTTATAGAGGAAAGTAATTACGGCTATCTAACAGTCTCAATTTTGGGACTAATGTGCACTGCTTGGCTTTACGCTAAAGGGATTAGACACCTGCATAAATTACAACGTATGACATTGTTAAGCAAGATAAAAACTGAATCCATACATGAATCACTAAAAAAATAGTTACTTTGGAAAGCTAATCTTAGTATGCAGTATATGTAAGAGTAACCTTCATTTCTCTAAATATACAAAAAAAAGCTGCAGAGGACAGACAGGTTTTAAAATTCACGATTAAAAATAAATAAAAAAGAAAGCTCGCACTCAGGATCGAACTAAGGACCAACAGATTTGCAATCTGCTGCGCTACCACTGCGCCATACGAGCTTTTCTTATATATTGTTGTCTCGGCTGAAATGATATAGGACATATTAGCAGTGACCACTATGTTGTAAATGGAACATTAGATATTACTTAAAAGGGTAATCTCTAATAACACCTGAAACGAACTTAGACACTCTACTCAAAGCAGTAATAATAACCAACATATATAAATAGTAGTATTCTAGGAAACTACAACACAGAAGGAATACATAGAGATAGAACAACAAATAAATTTAGATCAGAAGTTCCCCTAATACTTGGATAGCAAGTTCGCTATGTGACAATTGTGTCGTATCTTGAGACAAGTGTGGATTCTGATGTAATTGTTGGGATTCCTTTTTTTAATAAGTCCATAGCATTAGGTATGTAGATATACTAAAAGTTCTCCTCGGGGATTTAGGAATCCAAAAAAGAGAATCTGCAATTCAATACAATCCTATAAACATTATTATCATCGTTTTATATATTGATATTCACTGATCCTATTACATTATCAATCCTTGCGTTTCAGCTTCTCATAACCTATGTCTTCTAACACCGTATATATAATAAACTAGTAGTATGTCTACTAGTTGATAGAAGATAGTTGATTTTCATTCAACAATAACATTTAATGAACTTGAAGAAGATGGCTAATAAAATGCCAAGAGGACAAATCACCCTCTATCATTTAGTCGATTTGACTATGTTACAAAACCCGCTACCCGGCAGACTAAATCAATTTCCAAGAAGTCGACTATAAAGAACTGATGACAAACGGGCCCTAGTCCGTAAATGAGGAAGAGATAAATCCATCTTCAGATATTTATCAAGGACCACAAGAATATTCGTTTACACTTTTATTTTACAAAAAATCAAGAAAAGTTTAGACAATGTTCCTTCCAAAGTTCAACCCCATAAGGTCGTTTTCGCCAATACTTCGGGCCACGACTCTTCTTCGCTACCAAACTCGAATGTTTCTGAGCACAGAGATTAGAAAAGCTATTGAAGACGCTATCGAATCGGCTCCAGTGGTCCTATTTATGAAAGGTACCCCTGAGTTTCCTAAATGTGGGTTTTCAAGGGCAACGATTGGATTATTAGGAAACCAAGGTGTTGACCCCGCCAAATTTGCTGCTTATAATGTCCTAGAGGATCCAGAGCTACGTGAAGGTATAAAAGAATTTTCAGAATGGCCTACTATTCCACAGTTGTATGTAAATAAAGAATTCATAGGTGGCTGTGATGTTATTACAAGTATGGCACGCTCTGGTGAATTGGCTGATTTGTTAGAAGAGGCCCAAGCGCTGGTACCTGAAGAAGAAGAATCCAAAGGTAATTGATTTTAATAGTCCTATAATCAAGGTAGAAAGTAGCTAACTGGATTCTTCGACACAGGGAGGCATAATATACCTTCATGGGCTATATTTATATATGCATATACATTTGTTATTTTTCAAGATAAATACTGTGTTCTCATGCCTTTAGACTTGTAAATAAAGGATTTCCTACTTACAAACTCCTGTCTTTGCTTCGCCAAATGAATTGACTTCATAAAGCAAAGAAGTGAGAACTGATTGAATTTATTATTCCCCAGAATTAACTGAATCAGAATGGTAGGTTTCATACAACAGAAGTCATATCCTGCATCTTGATTCAATGTAGCAATGACGCTATAAAGGATAATTGGGTTGTTTTTGATATCGTCTTCATATCTTGATCTTTGTCCGTTTTGATGTTGATTCGCTTTTGTTTCTTTCTTTTCTATTGCGCCAAAAATGTCGGAAAACTACGGACGGATTTAATATTCATTTATTCAACGAGCATTACTCATATTCATATACGTAAGGAATAAAGTTTTCCTTTTAGAACGGCACAAATTATAATAAGCATACAATAGAACCATTGAAACTCCGCTTTTGCCGGTATAATTCTAAATGAAAAAAATTTCTTTCAAATGGTATTAATGATTAATATATTAAAAAATTATACTGACTCTATACATAAAACATTAGTGTAAAACTTCTCTAATAAAAGTAGTAAATGAAAAATATTAATAAATGTGAAGATAAATAAAAATGATGTTAAAGGACGCCAAAAACTGTGAATCAAAATAAAGGGAATAAAAATAGGGTGTCGAACCACGAAATGAAAGCATTATTAATTGCTTGTTTATTTCTTTGTGATTTTACTTTCGTCACCTGGAACTGCTTGGAAGATATTGGTATCTTTCTCATGCCTTTCCTTTCTTGGTCCATTGAACCACTTCTTAAAGTTAAGAACGGACTTCAGAGACCAAACCTTGACTCTTACAATGTAGTAACAAATTAGCATGGCGGCAATATTGAAGCAAATGTAAGCCCACATAAAACCGAAGTTTCTCCATCTATGGTCCCATTTGACATTATACTTTTTCACAACTTGGTCCTGAACTGTGTATGGACAATATTCACAGTTTTGGGTTGCAGTTGGGTTTACCAAATATCCAGTATTGTTATCCATATAAGTAGATAAAAACTCACCACATGTTTGTCCGCTTGGTGGGTCCATGATGTTGTATTCATGAGGGTTACAAACAACCTTCTTGTTATGAACTAATGGCGTCACCAATGCTTGAACCACGTAGGTGAATGGTGATACATTATACATCAGTCTTCTCCAGAAGGCAGGCATTTTCTCTCTTGGTTGTAAGATACCACAGAACAGTAACATAGCTGCGAATAAGTTGGAATTAATCATAGAAGCAGATGGGACATCGGGAGACATGTACAAAATCCACAAACCATATGTGACAAAATATAACGGGAAAATCAAAACATAGAAAAAGAAGAAGAAACCTGCATGAGATGCACGTCCACTGAATTGAGCTGGCCAATAGTAACAAATGAAACACATAAATTGACAGATGGTAGACCAAAAATTTTCGACAGCGGCGTGACATAATAACAAGACACTCCAATGGAAAGTGTTAGAAGCAGCTTCCCTGACCTCGTACAATTCTCTACTATCATAAGCAAAGACGTGAAGTTGGTTGATCATGGCCAGGGCAATCAATAGCAGCATGAAAATAGACGAAAAGGCTTCAATGGCGCCACCAACAGAGTGATTTACACCGACATATGATAAACCAACAAATAAAGCACAGGCAACACATTCAAAGAACTTAGCTCTGATGTAAACTGGTGATCTCCAAAATTGAAGTGCTGTTCTACGTAAAACACACTTTATCTGGGTCATGTAACTGGCAGCAAATCTTGTGGCCAATTCAGGATCGTCATTAACAGCTCTGCCAGGTAAAATACGATGTAATTCCTCAACTTCAGCTCTCGCAGCGGCACATTCTGGAGAAGCAAGCCATAAGTCATGCCAATCAGAATTCACGCTAGCAGTGGCACCAGCTCCGATACAATTCAAGATGTACTCAGCAGGATTTTCAGAGATACCACATTTAATACCAGATTGACGTTCAAAATATTTCAACAGAGTTTCAGAGTTTGGACCAATATCGCCAAAATAAACCATTTTACCACCCTTCTTCAACAATAACAATCTATCAAATTGTTCAAACAAGGTAGCTGAAGGTTGATGAATAGTACACAAAATTGATTGGCCAGAATCTGCCAGCGCTCTCATAAATTGAACAATGGACCAAGCAGATTGAGAATCCAGACCAGAAGTAGGTTCATCCAAGAACAATAATAATGATGGTTTAGCAACCAATTCAACACCGATAGATAACTTTTTTCTCTGTTCAACGTTTAAACCTCTACCAGTTTTACCTACTAAAGCTTCAGCATAGTTTTGCATACCTAGCAATGTGATAATTTTTTCAACATATTCATATTTTTCCTCCAAAGGAACAGAACTTTGCTGTCTTAACTCAGCCGCAAATCTCAAAGATTCCCTAACGGATAATTCAGCCATATGATTATCGGCCTGTGCGACGTAGCCACAAGATCTGTTGAAAGAAGCAGGTAAAGGCTTGGCATTGACCAACATATCACCAGTAATAACACCCATGTTGATTCTTTGGGCCAGAACATTTAGCAAAGTAGTTTTACCGGCACCAGATTCACCCATCAAGGCAGTCATCTTACCAGGCTTGACGTAACCAAACACATCTGATAATAGTTTTCTTGTAGCACCGTCGTATGGAATGGTGTAGTCCAAATGATTCCAGGTGAAAACATCCTTTTCTGCAATGACCTTTTCTAAATCGACATCTGGACCGTTCAAAGCCTCCATCATTTCTTCTCTAGAGGCTGTTCTTGCATCTGCATTTTCAGTACCCAACTCTGGCATATGACCTCTCTTATATAGCAACAAATCGCCGCCTCCTTCAAGTGGTTTCAAAAATTCTGATAGAATAACATTGAACACAATATAACCAAAGGTCCACACAATGTTCACACCCCAATTTCTCCAGGCGTGCTTATATGCAAAATGATATTGGTGTAAAATATAGGAGTCACCACTAACATACAAGTTACCCTTAACTGCACCTGCAGCATCGCACACTTGATTAGCAATAGAAATACCTTCATAACCAGGACCAGATGGGACCAAAGCACTACACAGCATCTCTCTATGATGAAATTCGGTTGACATCAAACTTTCAAAAGCATAAGTTAAAGGATTAATGAAGTGAAGCCATCTGATCCAGTGGTGCATTTCTCCAATAGGTAAGACAAAACCAGCATAAACACAAAGCATCAAGACCCATAGACCACCGACAGCATGAGCATCCACACCGGATTTACTCATAGTAGCAACAAACTTAAAGATGAAAGAAGTACATTGTTGCACAGTCAGTAAATATAAAATGTATTGAAAGAAAGCACCAGCCTCATACTTCATGAATGGAATCCAGTAAGTAATTAAACATAGCACAATAATAGCAACAAACTTGGTGGGAAACTCAGTGATAATCTCTTGCAAGGATTCGGCCGACAAATGATACATGGAATATGATTTGTGTTTAACTATGATTGGTCTACTAGAGAAAGAATTACCAATTTCTGCCAAAGAAGTAACGGAAGCGAACAATAGGACGTAGAATAACATACCACCACGGGAATAGGCACCTGCCGTGGTAGATTGGCTCTTGTCGTCAATTTTGTGGAACATGGAACCGATAATTAAGGCCTTGATCAAAAAAGAACTTAAATAAACCTTAGTATACGTGGAATCACCTTTAACTCTTTGAAACCCACGAATCATACAATAATAAACTTGCGTCCAATAATTAACGACATACTGAGAATTTTCTCTTTGGCCTTGTTGCAGTCTTTGTTTTTTAGCCACGTCCAACCTATCTCTTGTTTCATCGACAGGATGTCTAGCTTGATAATCATCATAACATTTTAAAACTTCCTGGTAATCTTCAGAGTTCAGCCAATATTCCTCAAACTCTGCACTAGTTTTCGGAACTTTGTCCTCATACCCAGGTTCGATATCCAATGTTCTATTTTCAAAGTCAACTGTGACGGATGTCAAAAATTCTGCAGAGGTCATTCTATTGGGCTTAACCCAACCCATTCTTTGGAAATATCCAACAGCCTTATTGGCAGGGCCGAAGTATATTTGTCTACCGTTATATAGAACAGTGGTTTTATCAAATAACTCGTAGATGTTTTCACCGGCTTGGTAAATGGCAACAATAGCAGAGTTGTTTACCATATTTGTAGCCGTTCTAATGGCTTGAGCAAATTCTAAAGCAGTAGAGGCATCCAAACCTCTTGTGGCGTTATCCCAAGAGTAGATAGAGGCATTCATTGCCTGAGCTTCAACCAAGGAAACACGTTTACGCTCACCACCAGAAACACCTCTCACAAAATCGTTACCGACTTTAGTGGCATATGTGTGTCTTAAACCAAAAACGGTGCACCACATATCTCTAACATTATCAACGTATTGCTTTCTTGTCATCTTGTCGATTCTAACACGGGGAGTCTTACATTTTAAGGCAAAGTCAATTGTCTCCTTAACAGTGATTTTTGGAAAATGGAAATCTAATTCGGGACAATAAATAACGTAACCTTTATATTTCGACATCATTTCGCTTTGATCCAAACCGTCATATGAGAATTCACCTTGTACGTCAACTAGTTCTGAAGTTTCACCGGATAGACATTTTAGCAAAGTGGAGCAACCTGCACCTGGTCTACCGACAACGAATAACATTTCACCAGATTCAACGACACCGGTACAGTTTTGAATGATATTCCTCAATGGTACATCAGATTTCTTGGTGAATTTACTTATGAGATGAGATGGTATACTAGCAAGGCCTCTAAGCATCTCCTCAACACTAGGTCCATATGCAGCAGAGGCGTCAACACCCACAGCTGTTAAGTTTTTAAAGGCAATACCAGAGTCACCAGGTTCAATTCCTTGTTCCAATTGACGTGATCTCAAATAATGTAATAGTGAACGCAGATCAAAATCTAGATCATTGATTTCAAACGAGTCCATTTCCTTCTTTGTTTTACGTGAAATGACTCTTGCCATAGATTCTAATCTTTCAATACCCTCTTCATTAGAAAGAATATTGGAAAGGTGACGAGATAGTTGTGAAGTAGCTGCCAAATCCTCATTATCAGCTTGACCTTCCGAGGCAGCGTATGACTGCACCGAATTGGCATAATCATCGTCATGATTTGATCTCGACGAAATATCTTTCTCGATATGTTCGTCAGTGGAAGACATTTTTTCTTTTTAATAAGAACAATAACAATAAGTCTTTAAGCTTTTTTTAGAGTAGAAATTAGTGTTCGGGAAAACAGATTAGGAGGGAAGCAAAAAAATATATATTAATTTAGAGAACAAAATTGTCTAGAGTCCCCGTTTATCTTCAGGTTATCCTATTGTTATACTATTATCGTTCTTAGTTTGCTATTCTCTAACACATAATATATTGCAAGAGAGGAAGATGCCTTGTAACATGGTTCTGAAGAAGGTTGCATTTGTTGATATATTTATATGATTTACATTTCATTTAAAACAAAATCGTCTAAAGGTAAGGAATAATCATAAGAACCGTCGAGGAATTCGATACAATATTCAAGTAGTGGACGTGGCTAAAAAATAGTGAAAAAAAACCGGCTGTAGTGTATGCTTTGGATGAGCCATAGCCGAAAGATCGAAAAAGAACCAGATCTTAAAGGCCTTACGGAAAGAAATCGAGAAATTCCGGCCAATCGGCTCTTAACTGATGCAGGGTGTTCAAGTCTGACTAGCCATAAAAAGAAGGATATGCCATTGCCAAGCTCTTCTGAGAAAACGCTTGGGGGTAACCCTACAATGTGAATGCGGTAAAAAAAGTAGGGGACCGGCTGGTAGGTGGATAAAGTTACGTACCGGGAGCGGCGAAAAAAGCGCGCACCTCCAAAATCATCCTATCGATAAGTGCCTGTATTTTAAGAACCGTCTACTTTACTAGTAAACCTGGTCAACAGAATCGTCACTGCCTCCCCGGCTGGTAAACAGTACTCATGTTTGGTCTAAAGATGTCCATTGTCGGAATAAATGTAAGGTACGCCCTCGGCAGAAAGGTCTTGATGAGATAAACTGCAGTCAGACAACCAAACTCTGAACCGAACAAAATAAACCATTACATAAGCCCAAAGCAGAAACCCGGAAAAGCAAATGGCATTCTTCTAGCGGCTATTAGAGAAGTGATTACATTTCTGAATTAGTCCGTGCAATGTGGAAAAGGAAACGTTCTCATTTTGTCGCAGCGTTTGTGAGGATAAGGCGCAAGAGAGCGTCATGATAATGACGAGAGGAGAGTATTAACGGTTGTTATTCTGATTTTTATTGTGGGAAAATGTTTCTATTTTTTTAGATTATATTTATATATAGAAGTTAAATATGAAATGCAAAATTAAAATATCGTAATCTAGAGAGTAATATCACAGTTAAAAGGGTAAGTCCGGTTTGAAAAATGACTAATGTTGATGCTGAGGTCGTAAATTGTAATGTGAAATAGGAACCATGTGAAAAGGAAGAAAAAGAGAAAAAAATGCTACACACATACTCAGACTGAGCAAGATGTCGTAAGAAGCGAGAACATTCATGACCCCCCATATTCGAAAAATATAAGGCTTGTTAGTTAGTAGCCAGTTTTCCCCCGCTTAATGGCCATTCTCATGTTTTTTTTTTTTTCATGTGCCATTCTTTCATCAACATTTTACATCGGTTTGAATATGAAGTTTGGTACGAATATGTTGGTTTCGTAACAATGTCTCACGAGCTGTTATTTCCTAGCGAGTACTTAAAAGAATCGTTTTTCTCTAGATCGTAAACTTCATCTTTCCTTGAAGATTTTAGTAACACTATGTTTGTATTGGAGTCCTTTCTTAGTCGTTTCTGCTGCCTTGCTAACAAAGTGGCGTTAACAGTATCATTATTGCTTTTGTTTAACTTAATCTTTAGGCCTAACGAATTTAGGATGGTAACGATCTTAGCTTTTAGAGAATTGAGTTTCCAATTTTTGGTTAGATTACCGAAATTTTTGGAGCATAACCAACAATAGAACGTAAACTCACCATAAAGAATGAAAAATCCAAAGATGAATCCAGTAACAACACATGACAAGATGTGGTTTTCTAACGCTTTCATTAATTTTGCATCATCCAAGTGCCACGAAGAACCTTTAGAGATAGAGAAAAATGAATAATCATGCATCTTGTAGTAAGCAGGTTGTAGAATTCTTACCGTTCCGTTCTTAGGTATACCCCATCTCTTGTATTGCTTCCATATGACACTTAAAAACAAAGGACCAGTGGAACCCATAATGGTCATGTAGGGGATGAACCAGTACTTGTCGTAGTGCTTCAAAGACTTCAAAGCCTTCAAGAAGAAGGGATGTCTAGGTACAGAACCCATCACGTCGTTTGACACACCCAGAGGCGAAGTTTTTCTTAGGAAGGCCGGGAAAGCTAACAGAGGGTCTAGTTTCCTTTCACAACCGTCATCCAAATCGATGTATACACCACCATAATGTGATAGGATAAAGTAACGAATGGCATCGGCACGCTCGATAGGGTATTTGTAATTTTCAAAAGTATCTAAGAACCAAGGGTATTTTTCCTTGATGAACTCATGAGCCATCTCATCTGTCCATAGAATGTACTTGTAGTCTGGGTGCAAATCGAGACATTTCTGTCTACCTTCTTTCCAGTGTTCTGGAATATCTTCAGTTTTGTAAGTTTGATGTATAATCTTTGGTATTAGTTGAGGCATTGGAGATGCACCAGGTGGTGGATTTAAGTCTTCCTCAAGTATGGCATCTTTAAAAGTGTCATCGATACATAACGTCAGCAAATCAAACGTGTAGTGTATTATGGACAATAACAGAAGTATGTTGAAGCAGATAAGGTATTTTAGCTCTCTTCTCATCGTGAGTAGAACAGTAGAAAATCAGAACAACAGAGTAAAGCAAAAAAATACGGTAATGAAAAACCTCTTTCGATTTATTGTTTGTATGTTTGTTTTTTGAAACCGCTGGTAAATATTAAAATAGGTTAAAGATACAAAACATGCGAAGCAAATAGAGTGGGAATGTGGACGCTTTTTATTTAACTTAACTAGAAAAGGTAGAAAATATAAAACGTCAGCGCAAGCCTCCTCCTTATGGGCTTAAACCTCCTGTCATTTCCTTAAGTCGAAAATCGTTATATATAGCAAGAGGGGAAGAAAATGTGGAATTTGGCAGTGCCACATGAGATAGAAAAGTGATGCTGAAAGCTTGGCCAAGAAGTTTAAAAAAAAAAGGTGATAATAGCGAAGAAACCAAAAAAAGAAACGAAAAAAAAAAGAAAAAGGGAAAAAGATGGCTTAGCGAAAGATTGATTTTTATTCCGGAGGAGTTATTGTGACCGTGAATAAGAGAAGGGACGCAGCAAGCGTGGGCCAGTGATAATGACGCGGTGCGCCGCGACGCGAATTGAAATGGGAAGTTCGGGGATAGTAGTAATGCGGGGGCAGAGACAGACAGAAATTGTGGTGTGTAGGTGTAGTGTGTGTGTGTGTGCTATCGGAGTAAAAGGCTAGCAGAGAAAGAACCTCACACGCAATGCTGCGCTTGTTCAAACAGGAGAAACAAAAGGAGGTTGATAATGATCGGAATAGGGAGATGGCTGACACGTAATTTGCTCCGCAGTTCCGCGGCTTCTCAGTCCTCGTAATCTCACTTCCCGGTTCTTTACCAAACTTTACCCAACGAGACCCGAACTTTCTGCAACTGAGTGGTACCTTTCCTCGGCGTATGTATCAAAAACTCTACTTTCTGATGATTTCCTAATATGATTTTCGCTTCCGGCGTTTACATAATTTACTTATAGGGTTGGAACATCCCTTACTGCATTAATAACAATGAGTCCAGTTTCTCCTGGGTCAGTTGTATGTTTAATGCATGCTTGTCGCACTGGTTATTTAGGAGTCGCAACTCTAACTCATTAGAATTTACTTTAAGGGTCAGATCTTGCAGAGCAGAATCGATGTTATCGCTTTCTTTGAAAACCTCTCTTGCTTTTTCACATTCGCTTTCAGTAGTGTTTGTCTTCTTGACATTCTTATCAAAATCTGTCAAGTAAAGAAAAGGGGAATCTTTTATATCCACTACTCTTTTCTTCTTGTCCACGCTGATGCCAGAGCCGCCACTGATACTCCTTCTCTCGGATGCATGCGCTGGGTAACTGTTTGCTTGGTGGCCATTCGAAGGAGGGGGCGGCGTCTCACGGTGGCGATAGTTACTGTAATTATAACTGTTGGCATATTGGTAACCAGTGTTGTAAAATGGCCTACTATGGGTTACAGATGATACTAAGGGTGGGGGCGGAAGTCCGTTGCTGCTGCTGCTGCTGCTGCTACCACTGCTGACACCACCGCTGCTACCAGCGCTCATCGATTGTTGGTGGGGATACTCTGCCTGCGTGTTTTGATATCTGGATTTAAGTCGTTCATTATCATTTTGCGAGCCACCTATAGATCTGCCGTTCACATCTTGACTACTGCCACGGTGTGGTGTGTGGTGGAAATTCGTATTACTGTTGTATCTATGAGACGATGCTTGATAATGCCTACCATTAGATGGATAGTACGGTCTTGTCTCCGTGTATCCGTTTCTGTAGTAAGTTCCGGACTGTCTCGAATCTCCCTCTTGAGGCGGTTGCTCATATTCGTCGTTGTATCTCGCGCCATAAGACGCACTACCGCCTCTGTAATACGATCCGCTTATTGCACCTCTTCCTCGCCTGGCATGGTGATAACTCCCTCTTTGTCTCGGAGAAGTGGATGAGTATCTGCTATAGTTATTTCCCGTGTATCCGCTCATATCTTACTGCGGGTTTCTGAGCCACCTCACATGCCTTTAAATTACCATGGTGCTTTTTTCTCTTGATTGCGGTTGATTCATTACTTCTGGATCATCATTGAAGAGAAAAGTTCACTGGAGGGTAACCTTTCGTATAAAGTGTCTTTATGTTTATTCGGAGCGGCGGAAGCCCCCGCCACGCTTGCCACGCTTGCCCCGCCCCTCAAAATGCCAAGGTCAAAGAGCTCCTTGTACAGGCCCGCCACAGTGTAATGTGGATTACGAAGAAACAAGAGTAGGAAAAGCTGGGCATAGCATCGTATGACAGAGGTGTACGGTGTGTGTAGGAGTGTTTGTAAGAAAATGATGTGGAGAATAACATGTTGTGGTACGGTATTCTTATCATTAAGGTACCCACCGAATAAATCTACCTTTATCATTTTAATCATGTGTTAAGCACTTCGCGCTTATCTTAGAATTTTTTAAGTTTCGAATTTCGGTGCTTCGTGTAGTTCTTCCCCTATATCATATTCCAAAGTCAATAATACAAGATATGGTGTTTTAGTAACCGCAATACTTCTTTTCCTCCTGTATAAAAACAGGATCTCTTAGAAACTACTCTCTTCCCTTTTCCCTTGTCATCGTTTTAGAATAATTTTTAATTTCTTCTAGATTTTACTTGCTCCTTATTGTCACCAGATCTAGTTTTCTTTATATAATTGAATTATATCTAATATCACTACTATACTATTTTTATTCTTAACACTGTTACTCGCTATAAAATATGGACGCTTATGATAACATGTCTGTATTGAATCATCCGGGCAGTAATGCTAGGAGAAGCTCTCAATCCGCAAATGAAATATTTGCACCCCAAATTCAAGATTTTCAAAATATACCAAGGTCTTTTAATGCTAACAACACTAAGTTGAACTTTCCAAAAAATCATAATGCTGCTAACCAACTACCCTTTTCTTCGCATCAACAAAAAATCATAATGGAACATTTGCTGATAACGAAAAATAATTCTCAGCAGCAGAAGGACTATTCTCATGTACCATGCAAATTTTTCAAAATGGGCAATTGTCAAGCTGGCACTTCTTGTCCTTTTTCTCATTCCCCAGACATCATTAGTTCTGCGAATAATTTACCTTGCAAATATTTCGCAAAGGGCAACTGTAAATTCGGTAACAAGTGTGTTAATGCTCATACATTGCCAAATGGGTTTAAAATGAATGGCAAAGACCCTATTGATATCGCCTCTCCCTCGAAGAACAACTACCCATCTCACACTAGGTCTGCCTCTTTCTCTACTTTCATGTCCCCTCCTCTGTCTGTACACACGGAATTCTCGAATTCAGCTTCGAATGCAAACTATTTTCCCTCACAATACCCAATGTCTTCACCTCAGAAAAGTCCCGGGGTCCTACATACGGAATTCTTCTCTCCCCCTTCGTCGTCTTCTTCGTACATTAATTATAACTATAATAACATTACTGCTTACTCTCCGGTATCTTCATCTTCATCTAATATTTGGCAAGAGCAGGGCCAAACTACGTTATCGAACCCAAGTATGAATCAGAATCTCAAGTATCGCACAGGCCCTGCAATTCAAGAGGAGTCGGACGATGAAATTGAAGAATTATTAATTCATGATTTCAATTCAAGATATTGTCAAGAATGAGAGACCACCCATTCATGATTTTTCTGGTTCCAAGCATATATATCCCTCATTAAACTCATCATTGAACCCGAAAATCCACAAAATAAGAATAAAATTAAAAAAAAAAAAGCACGTTCAATAAAAAAAAATACTAGGGCAGTTTGGTTTTTCTATTTTCTTTGAGAGTAAGGTTGCATTTTGCATATTCTTATCCAATTACCCACTGAATACTGAAATTTAATTAAAAAAAAGTCAAAGTAAAAAAAAAGACAATACATGGAAGTTCGGAATCTTCTAGCCTTGCCACTATATACTCCTCACCTCTCAATACGTTTATCATAGTTGTTAGTTTTGTTTTCCCCTTTCTTACGGCCTCAACTGAGAAATAAAGGAAACAGTACATATGTGTATAGATATATATATATGTAGGATTTTTGTTCTTATATATTAATGTTCTGATTTATGGTAGTTTATTCCAACCTTCCGGTTTATCTTTTTTTAAGATGTCGAAGTAATGTTCACCACACGATCCACTTCTGAACGTGAAATCGTTTCCTTGATCACAATCACATTTATATTGACTCCAAATGTCATCATTTAGGGGGCAGTTATCGTACTTATCGTAATGGAATCCAATATTCTCGAAGAAGTATATTTTATCCTTTGGTAGCAAAATTGATAACCCAATTGTGTGAATTATAGATTCACTCCATTTATAGTAAAATATACCACCTTCTTTGTCAATCACATCAAAAAAATTCCTATAAGCGGGTGATCTATAAAAGTTCAAATTACCAATTTCAAAGTTTGATTTGAATTCACAATTGTTAAAATCATCCGAGTCTTTCTTTGTTATAAATGCCTTGAAGTTATCCTTATCCTCAATGATATATTTGGGGAAATCTTTTGCAAATTTTTTGGTAACGTCCCAAATTTTTTCGTTGGCTTCCTTAGCCTCACTCATGCTCAATGTGAACCCAAATACTTTCCCCCTGTCTTGCATCCACCTAAAAACGTCATAATCAATATCACAGTACAATTTAATACCAGGGTCTACTCTCCAATACCAGTCGAAATTTTTCAAAGATGGATGTTTCCAAAAAAACCCTGCCCAAAACCTAGCTTGGTATCTTACAGCCCTGGAATCACCATCCGGCATATTTGCTAGCGCGATTAATGATTCCGCTGCTTTATTTTCATCAACCCATTCAGGGTATACCCATTCCTCTGGGGAAAGAGAAATAAATTTTATATCGACTACTTTAGAATCACCATTCATGGTATCAGTAATGGTCTGAGAAATCATATTTTCCTTACTTCCGTCAAGCTTTCCCAGGCTGATAAAGACCCATGGGTACGCAAATTTTTTGTTGAATTTTTCTTGCACATTACTAATAGATTCTATGATTTGGGCGATAGGATCCTTATCAGTAATCAACGAGACGAAACATGCCTTTGGTGGCGACCCTCCATGATTTATATAAGATGGAACCATAAACCCTAGTGTTGTTTCGTTACCACCATACGACTTGATCTTTTCCTTGATAGCATACTCGGTGGCGTTCTTAATGGCTGCTTGTTCCAAAGATTGCTTTAACTCGGCTTCTTCCTTTTCACGCTGTATCCGTCTTTGCTCCTCTACACTAATCTTAGCAGTGGATCGGAAGGATTCTGGAAGATATGGCCCGAGATATTGCCCAGAGATCTCTTTTGTCGCCGGATGTTTCAATGCCATTATTAGCGCAACTACGAAAATAAACGAAATCAACAGAAAGCGTGCTATTTTTTTACTCAGAAGGACGTGCATATTAACTTATCGTTCTTATCTTCACTCAAGGCCATAAAAAGTCAGCTAAACACTTAGTATTCCCATAGCGTCGGAATAGCTACAAACTTTACCATTTAAGTCTGGAGTAAATGTCACATGTGGGCTCGAAAATTATTTTTATTTTTTTTTTCCTGTAGAGCAAGAGCAATAACTCGTGTTCTACGAGAGCGCCACTTCAAAAATCAAAGACCATTGGTGATGACTATATATGTACATGATTTAGAACAAAAATGCATAAGACAAAGGAACTAAAGGGCCAGAAACGGTATCATACTATTTGAAGAGTGATAATAGGATAGAGGGATAAATACGTCATTTACCATGTCTGAAGTAATACAAAAAAGGAAAACAAAAATAATAAATGTTCTACAAAACCCTGAGCTAATGAAACTCATAGAAGACCCATCAAATCTGGGCATTTCTTTACATTTTCCAATCAGTTCATTATTAAAAAGTAATAAATGCACACCAATGCCCATGCTTTCCACGTATAGTTTGGCTAGCTGCGGCTTTAAGGATTGGCGCGCGTGACATCCCTTTGAATATTCCTCTAAATGTTGATATCATCGACTTTTATTGGGATGTCATCTTATGCATGGAATCTCAATTCATATTGAATTTCAATTCTCTAATGAAAGACAAACACAGCAAACAAAAATCCGTTGCTAAAATGCTGAAAAAAAAGCTAGTAGACGATATGAAAATTACATTGAAAAGGCTAATATATAATGAAAATACTAAAAGGCACAACAACAACAATAATAACAACGGTCACAATTGGAGAAATATAGGGTCACAGTACTTCATTCTCTATCTTCCTTTATTTTCGCAAGAATTGATTTGGTGTAAATTGAATGAAAAGTACTTCCATGTTGTATTACCATCTTTGCTAAAAGATAAGAGTATTATTGATAGCCACAGTAACTATATAAACAAAGATTGGCTACTTGCTCTTTTAGAGCTGACCTCCAGCCTAGATCAGAATTTAAAATTCGAATACATGAAATTGAGACTGTATATTTTAAGGGATGATTTAATCAATAATGGGTTGGATCTTTTAAAAAATCTTAACTGGGTCGGTGGAAAACTGATCAAAAATGAAGACAGAGAAATTTTGTTGAATTCTAGCGATATTTCAACAGATTCTATTTCTCATTTATTGGGTGATGAGAATTTTGTAATCTTGGAATTTGAATGCTAAAATACCAAGTTAACACCCTCCCGTTTAAGTAAATCAATTAGCTCCCGCATTTTTGTCAAGAGCCTTTATAATCGTTACGTTCAAAAGAGTTCCCTTAATATGTGTTTTCTTTCATAGAGCCATTTTTTGTTCAAACTTATATAGATACGTATGTGATTAAGTTTACAGCAATATCAAAAAAAAGTAAATGGAAAATTAAAAAATAAATCCGGATTGATTTCAGATTCAAAAATGGATTAGAATAGAGTATACAACTGTATAAAGTGCAGCGCACACATGTTTCATTTGGTTAAGGGACTTTACAATAACTGGAATAAAAAGGAACAATATTCAATTCTTATACTAGGTCTAGACAATGCAGGAAAAACCACGTTCCTGGAGACATTAAAAAAAGAATATTCCATGGCGTTTAAAGCCTTAGAAAAGATACAGCCTACAGTAGGACAAAATGTAGCAACGATACCCATTGATAGTAAACAAATATTGAAGTTTTGGGATGTAGGTGGACAAGAATCATTAAGATCAATGTGGTCAGAATACTATTCCCTATGCCATGGTATAATTTTCATAGTGGATAGCTCAGCTAGAGAGCGATTGGACGAATGTTCCATGACTCTACAGTCTGTTGTAATGGATGAAGAAATTGAGGGCGTACCCATCTTGATGTTGGCCAACAAACAAGATAGGCAAGATAGAATGGAAGTGCAAGATATAAAGCAAGTCTTTAATAAAATTGCGGAACACTTAAGCGCTAGAGATAGTAGGGTTTTACCAATAAGTGCATTGACTGGGGAAGGTGTTAAAGATGCTATTGAATGGATGGTTGTTAGATTAGAGAGGAATAAAAAGTCAAGACCGCCAATTTATAAATGATAAGAAAGTGCGCAGGACGAATAGTACTTGTGCAATTCTTCTCCGACCTCATGATTCTGAGGTTGTAATACTTTTTTTTCAGTATTCTTTTAGTATACATATGTAAATTATATATATATATATATATATATATATATATTGTATTTGTTTATTTTCAAATAACCTTTACAGTATCACCTTTCGATCACGCTATTACCTCTATGTTCATTCCTTAATGACTTAATGGTTTTCTTCCTCAATGTGATAAACCAGGTAGTTCGGTAAACCAAATACTTCATAGTTCAGTCTCTTAGCCATCTTAGCAAAACCTTCCGTTTCAATTAAGTGGTAGAATGGGAAGTTAGGGAACATAGCACCGTCTCTATGAACTTCAGCTTTAACCAAGGTACAACCACCGCCAACACCGTCCAACACCATTTCCTTACTTGGTAGTTCATTGGCGCTGTAAAAATGGGCCATTAAAGGCCTGTAAGTGGCAATTTCAGCATAACCCTCGACGATAATCTCATCATCATCCATCTGAGAGGCTATTTCTAAACCCGTGTCACTTTCCTGCCAATTGTTGAAATCATATGGCCTAATTGACGATTGTTTTTTCTCTTGATCATAGAACCTTTGATAGATATTGGCAGCTAAGACTGCTTTGTTGTGTTGGGTCATATCTTGAATTAAAGTTGTTGGCGTCTCTATGATATCAGCATCCAACCACAAAACCCAAGAAGTGTGAGGTCCTATCGTGGAAAATAGTAATTCGTTACGTGCTAAAGCCATTGCAGCACGTCTCTCCTTCTGAACATCCAAAGCGTGTCTTTCCTTCTCCATCAACTTGTCAAAACTTTGTGAATTCTGTCGCATAATAGTGATTTTGCTGAATCTTTGCGCTTTCTTGTCTGCTTGCACTTTTTTGACAGCATTTTCTAGTTTCTTCAAAGCTAAATCGCCTGTTGCCGTTCTTGGTGTAATGAACCCCAATTCAATCAATTCCCGGGGATAAGTTAACTGCAGCAGATTGTCCCAATATTGTTGATGGAATGTTTGCATTGGGGTCAATATCAAAACATGTTCTTTATTGGCAGCCGCGTCCGGTGTTGAGTGCAATTTGTTCAAATCATAATGTGCAATATGGCCCTCTGGAATAATATCTTCTACATGGTCGTTAAACAACCAACCGCTTTTCTTCTTATAAGAGTATTTAGGCATCTTATATTTTTTAGTGAAGGGGAAATAAAATGTGTTTTCCTTTTCGTGGGCCCATTTGTGTTGAGAAATGGAATGACCGTTAAGTCCTAGTAGAGACTGATCTCTCTGGAAGAAAACAACATATATTAGAAATATGGCCAAAATAGGTAGAAAGATGTTTACCCACGGGTTCTTTCTTAGACGGTATGATACAAGAGAAAGTGACATTGTTTTCTATTTCTTTGTCCTGGTTATTTTAAACTGTTTTGTTTGGAAAAACTAAAAAAAAAATACTCCCTCTCTCTCTTACCTTCACAACGTACTAGGGTAAGTATAGCTCGGTAATAATAGGGACCAGGTGCAGATAATAACGAGTAACAAAGACCTTTCGACAAATTGATAATCCGCCTGGTTGAGAATCCACCTCTTTTACCGTCCTTGATTTGGTGTTACGTTTCACTTCTATCAAAATACTTCGATGCCAAATCCGTTACACTGAAGTAAAAAAGAAAAAAAAAAGACTAGACACTAACGTATATAATGATGATAAGGATGACCTTACTAACAACAAAATGAATAATTCCTCGTAGATTAGTTTATCAACTTATAGAGATTGTGTATGTACTGAATTGTCCTTGGTATGTAGTGTGTGATATGTAGTGTGTGAGTATGTAGTGTGTGAACATGTAGTGTATGATTATACGGGTGTGTTGCCATTACTTGCCCGTTCTATGATGTGATGATGACTTTTTGGCCAGGTCCTTTGATTCATTCCATACCTTGTTGCATATGCTCATAAACATTTTCTTGTCGACGTTGCCAGAGCTCAGGGGAAACTCAAAAGCGAAGATATGGGATGAGAGCCGGATTTCGCCATGAAGAAGACTAGGCGACTGCTGCTGCTGCGAAGTCCGCTGGAACGTAGTAAAAGTAGGTGTTGGGACAGCTCCATCCTCGATGGCTAGGTCCGTACCCTCCTCATCATCTTCATTAGTTTCTGCGTCCTGCCACGAACCTCTGTCTCTGCTTGTGCTTGTGCTTGTGCTTGTGCTTGCGCTTCTTGCTTTGGGGTTGGCAGAGAGTACAACATCCCGTTCAAAGTGGTACTCCTCCGTGGGAACTACATCGGCTGCACACAAGTCTGGGCGCTGTTGCATGGGGCTGGCATTCGCACTTGAACCTGCACTAGAATTTCTCGAGCCCTCCTCGGATCTTCTGGTTTTTCCACTGGAAGCGGTACCACTCAAGGGCGAATCGGAAGAATCGTTCATTCTCTTGTTTCTGTAGCCACTGCCAGCGTATTCGTTCTCTTCATAGGGTCTAGTATTGCCGCCTTGCATGGCAAAAGGGATAGAGGTTCGCGGGCCCATTGGATATGGATATGAGCCGTAGGGCGTCATTATGGGCTTGTTCAGCATGTGAGGTGGAGGAATACCGTACGGATTGTAGTACGGTGACATTATGTAGCGGTTCATGGGCATGTACGGATTCAACGCAGTCATAACACCCGCTGAGGGCATCGACACCTTTCCGTAACTGTTGCTAGTATTATTGACCTGTATAGATTGTCTAGAACTGGCCTTTCCCAAGTATTGAACACGAGGCTGGAACTTTGAATGCTGTGTAACTTGCGCGGGCGCGCTTTTCACGCTCTGGTTAGTAACTGTAGATAAAGGTGCAAGGTTTGACAAGGCAGGGTTGTCATCTTTAGAATTACCAGTATGTGTGTTCATGTTACTTTCCGAAAGATTCAATGGCGCCGGAACCTTACCTCTTTTCAAGGATTTCTTCGGATTTTTCAATGGCTGCGCTTTCCTCTTCTTCGCAGCACCCGCCTCACAATTATCCCAATCTCCATTCCTATCAGTGGAATCATTTTCTTCTGGGACCTGCTCTAAATCTGGTTCCTCGCCAGCAGTACTTACGTCTGGCCAACTCTTATTATTGTTGTTAGTGCTGCTGCCACTGGCACTCCTTGTACCCATTCCGGAATCCCTAACTGGATCTTGAATTGCTTTTGCCATAGATTTATCTTCGGCTGTTGTTCTCAAACGCTCTGACACAGCCATTCTCACTTCTGTTTTCTTCTTTGAGAGAAAAATTATTAAAGTACCGTGCTGATTTGATTCTCCTAAAGTGTGCTTCTTCTATATAATGTAAAAGACCGCAAAACGCAAAGCGCAAAAATCAAATAAACCTAACAAACATCCCCCAGTAAGTAACAGATGTAAAGAACAACCGTATTAAGTGGCGAACAGCTGTGCTTATAAGTAGAGCCCAAGAATTGCCACGCATACATGCAAGGCCCGTGCAAGCCTACCGCTGCTTGTTTCATCTTTCGCTCGCGTTGAGCCCAGTCGGGGAATTTTTCACGCTTGCTGCTGCAGGTCGTTGGGCGTTGATTCTTGCTTTTCTGTTTTTCAACCGACGGAGGAGGCATGATTATAGCATAGTCTTCGTAGAGTCCTTGTTTAATTATTTTTTTCGTTTCTCGTTTTTCATTATCAACACCTTTTGGTCGTATTGCTCGACTGATCGCAGTCTTTCCTCATTATTGTTGGTGCCTTTTTTCTTGGTGCATTACACAGGACATAGAGAGCAATAAGAAAATCAGATATACGCTTTGTACATCATGTCACAGGGTACTTTATATGCTAATTTTAGAATCAGAACTTGGGTCCCAAGAGGGCTTGTCGAAACTTTGAAGCTGGACATCAAGGTTGTTACGCCTGACAGCGCCGCTGAAGAGTTCGCAAGGGACTTCCCATTGAAGAAGGTTCCTGCATTCGTAGGACCAAAGGGCTATAAGTTGACAGAGGCTATGGCCATTAACTACTATTTGGTAAAGCTTTCACAAGATGAAAAGATAAAGGCTCAATTGTTGGGTGCTAGCGATGACTTAAATGCTCAAGCGCAGATCATCAGATGGCAATCGTTGGCCAACAATGACTTGTGTATCCAGATTGCCAACACTATTGCACCCTTGAAGGGGGATGTTCCTTACAATAAGAAGAACTTCGACGCAGCCATGGGCAATGTTAGCAAGATCGTTGACATCTTCGACGGTAGATTGAAAAACTACACTTATTTGGTGACGGAAAGCATCTCCTTGGCCGACTTAGTCGCCGCCTCCATCTTCACCAGATACTTCGAAAACCTATTCGGTTCTGAATGGAGAGCTCAACATCCGGCCATCGTGAGATGGTTCAACACCGTCAGAGCTTCTCCCTTCTTGAAGGACGAATACAAGGATTTCAAGTTCACTGACAAGCCATTGGCGCCTCCCCAAAAGAAAAAGGAAAAGAAGGCATCAACTGCCATCGCTACGCCTCCAAAGAAGAAGGAGGAAGCCAAGCCGGCCACTACGGAGACCGAGACTTCTTCCAAGAAGCCAAAACATCCATTGGAGTTATTGGGCAAGTCGACCTTCGTACTAGATGACTGGAAGAGAAAGTACTCTAATGAAGACACTAGGCCAGTTGCCTTGCCTTGGTTTTGGGAGCACTACAACCCAGAAGAGTACTCTCTATGGAAGGTTACTTATAAGTACAACGATGAATTGACCTTGACATTCATGTCTAATAACTTGGTTGGTGGGTTTTTCAACAGACTATCTGCTTCCACCAAATACATGTTCGGTTGTCTAGTTGTCTACGGTGAGAATAACAACAACGGTATTGTTGGCGCAGTTATGGTTAGAGGCCAAGACTACGTTCCAGCTTTCGATGTTGCACCAGACTGGGAATCTTACGACTATGTTAAGTTGGATCCAACTAACGAGGACGAAAAGGAATTTATCAACAATATGTGGGCTTGGGATAAGCCAGTTTCAGTCAATGGCGAACAAAAGGAAATCGTTGACGGTAAGGTCTTGAAATAATTCTGCCACCTGTTGTTTTCCATGCGACCGTTTTCTCGAACATATTTTAGGTAGTTCTATCTATATTATATTTATGACGCAATTAGGGTAACTGATTTTGTTTTCCGCGCTGGAGGTTGTGCAGAGAGAAAGGCTCTTTTACTCTTTACATGCTGGATCATTGTTGTATGATATATATATATATATATATATATACATATACCTTTATGAATATACATGTTTGAATCTGGTGAATGGAAAAGTAAATCAGCGTTTGTTTTCGTTGAGTAGAAAAATATACCTTTCGTATTTTCTGGGTTACGGGGGTTTCCTGTAGTGATGACCGAAGAAACTATTACCATAGACTCTATTTCTAATGGAATACTGAATAACCTGTTAACTACCCTGATTCAGGACATAGTGGCTCGGGAAACCACTCAACAACAGTTGCTGAAGACAAGATATCCGGATCTTCGCAGCTACTATTACGATCCGAACGGTTCTCTCGATATTAATGGACTGCAGAAGCAACAAGAGTCGTCTCAGTATATTCACTGTGAAAATTGTGGCCGAGACGTATCGGCAAATAGGCTAGCAGCTCATCTACAGAGATGTTTGAGTAGAGCCTCTAGGCGTTAATGCTAGATGTCGAGTTCATAGGTGGTGTCAAGAACACAAACAGATTTGACCCCTTGTGTAGGGTGTGGTCTCATAAAGATTCACTAAGCTTGCTCTTCAAGCGACATTTCTGCGCGTTGAGAGAAGCTCGTGCAGTTATGTCATAATATCTCAAAGAAGTAAAATAACTATTTAAGTAGTCGTTATATGTTGTGTAATGACTCCTCCATATATATTTTTGAATGATACCTCACATTCCATTACACACCAGAGTTGCGCATAGACACGTTGCGCAACAGTGCATTCTTCATCTTTTAATCATCGCGGTATGTTGCACGTCGAGTTTCATAATGAGTGATATTGGAAGGCTTTTCTTTTCTTATACCTATATATTCAAATAGTCTGCTGCAAGTAGCAGCTCTAACGACATATCAGTTGGTATTTCAAACTCTGGAATGTCATCATCGTCCTCGTTAATGCTGCTGTATTGGAAATTGTAATTTAAGTATTCCACGACCTTTTTTAGAATATGAGAATCAAACTGTTTTAATTCTATCCGGCCTTTGCTTTCCCTAAATGACCCTTCAATCATAGCCTTTAACGTTGGTGAAACCATAGCAGCAGATCGTGATATTTCATATTCTTTATCATCCTTTGACACTAGTGTGATTGGATCTTGAGACATTTAACTACGGATAATTGCTCATATATTTTTGGCAAAAGAACGAAAAGAGAAATTCACTAAATATTCTGCTTTATTGCTGATTTGCTTGTGTTTCCTTTCTTTACTTTTTTTTTTTTTTTTGATCTTGACTAAAGTAAAGGTGCCAAGTAGTTACTTCGCTTCTTGAAATCTGTTTAAAAAAAGTTGACTTATATCCCTAATGGTATCAAACGATCATTTCTCTAATGCGAAAAAAGGGAAAGAAAGAAAAGTACACACGAGTAAACCTGCTTTTTGTTTCTTTTGGATACAATGAAGAATCCTAGTTTTGATTGGGAAAGACTGAAAGATGTATTTTATAGGAATAGAACCATTGGCGAGTTAAAATGGCCAGCCCAATATGAGGATTTCAGATGTGCCTTGTCGTTAACCGTCATTGCTGTAGAAATTCAAGACTTTATACAGATATACAACTACTTTGGGCAGTTGCTAGGTAAGATTAATTTACGAAAAATACATGAAGACGTGGTAAAATTTGAATTCAATAAAGACGAGAAGCTGATACTGGTTACGAAGAACTCCATAAAAATTGTAAATAATATATCGCCACTAACGATAGAAACGGTGACATTGGAAGAATCAATCATTGACACTATTTGGGATTACCATAATGGAATCATGTTGCTTAATAAATCTCGTGATATATACAAGTTAAATGAAAATAAATGGGAACTTCTTTATGAGAACAAAGATAGGAAATACAATCTGTTGACAAAGAACCACTGGAGTTGCAATAATGACATTATAATCCTGCTGGATGTTGACCACGTATATGAAGTGAGCACTTTAAATGGAACACTATTGAAGTTAATTGCAGATTCATCATGGCACAAAGTAACGATTTCATCTAGAGGGTTTATTTGTCTTTATAACATGAAGTATAATAAATTACAAATCTTCAAAGACCCAGCAAGAATACTAATGGAACACGACCTCGATTCTACACCAGATGATATATGTTGGTGTGGCAATGATACTGTTGCTTGTTCTTTCGAAGATGAAATTAAGTTATATGGGCCGGATGGCCTCTATGTAACATTTTGGTATCCCTTTACTGTAGCTAATCTACGGGCAGAAATTGATGGTCTGAAGGTTATTACTACGGAGAAGATTTACTTTTTATCAAGAGTACAACCTCAAACTTCTAGCATCTTTAGAATCGGCTCAACTGAGCCAGGAGCCATGCTAGTTGACTCGTTTAGTTTGCTAGAGGACCACGCGCCTAAGGCAATTGAAATATTGAAGAACTTCGTCTTGGAGAAGGGTGTGTTGGACTGTATTGTTGCCGCAATAGACGAATTTGAACCCAAACTACAGAAAATGTTATTGAATGCAGCATCGTTTGGGAAAGCTTCTTTGCAGTATAAATCCTTTGACGCAAATATATTTGTAGATGCCTGTAATACTATAAAATTATTAAACTGCTTCAGAAGTTTTGGTCTTTTTTTGACTGCGGAGCAGCACAAGAGTATCACTTTGAAGGGTGTAATTGATAGGTTGCTGATGTATCACAAGTATTATGAATGCGTACAGATATGCAGATTGGCTAATAAAAGGTCTCTTTTAGGATACGTATTTACTGAGTGGGCAAAAGACAAAATTAAAGAAAATCCTGATATGGAAGATGATGAGTTGTTAGAAAAAATAAAATCCAGACTAAATGATATAGGGGTAATGGATACAATACAGATGGTAACTATTGCGAAAATTGCATATTTCGAAGGAAGGTTCCAACTATCCCGTAGTCTAGCTTTATTAGAGAAGAACGAAGAAGCTAAAATCGAACAGCTGCTTGACCTTGATGATAATAGTCTGGCACTAAAAGAATGTATTAAACTACAAAATCCTAGTTTAACGGTTTCTTTATTGATTGCGCTCTCGAAGAAGTTAACAAACTCCCAGCTAACAAAGCTTTTAACTATCGATATGTTCAACGACCCCTTGTATCTCTATTATATGAGGATGGATAAAGCTTATTTATACGATTTCTACCGCCAAACAGACCGATTTATTGACCTGGCTCACGTATTATTGCAGCAAGGAAAAGAAAAACAATCATTACACAGCTTTTTACCACAGATCAAAGATCTTTATAGCAAAATCCAGAATAGTGAAATGGTCAGTAACTCTATAGAACAGCTTCAAAGACAAGAAAAATTATGGATATACCAGGAATCATTAGGGAAAAGATTTGGTATCACGTTCACTAACATGACTCTGGATCAAACGCTTTCAAAATTAATCGAAACAGGTCAAGACAAACAGGTGAAGGAAATAGTTAAAAAATTCAAAGTGAATGAAAAAAAGTTGTATCACCTAAAATGTAGAACTTTAGTTGAGGCCAAGAAATTTGACCAACTATTGCAGTTTTCTCAGTCAAAGAAATCACCAATTGGCTATATGCCATTTTATACATATTTGAAAAGCAGAGGGCACATAAAAGAAGCTGCTCCCTATGTTAGTATGATATCCGGTCTTTCTTACCAGAAAAAAAAGAAGCTTTACATGGACTGTAAGAGCTTTCGCGATGCAATTCAACTAGCGGGAAAGGAGAAAGATATTCCAGGTCTGAAGGAAATATACAATAATATACCTTCTAACGAGCCAGAGTTAAAAGCGTTTGCAAACGAAACAATGAGCAGGATATAGAACTACTATACGTTATAGACATTGTGGATCCGTAACCTTTCGTTGAATGATAAATAACTACCGTAATACATATTAGTTTCTTTTAGGGTTACCCAAAGAACGGCGGCGAAAAAAAAAAAATAATTTTTTACTGAAAAATTTCAAGAGCTCATCTCATCTCATCGTTTATCATGTAGTAGATACTATATACCAGGCTCTTTTATTAATAGGTCAGTGAGATTTCTCTGTGAACCAGTAAAAACAATTAGTAATACTAATATATAGAGGTGAAATGGAAAAAACAATTGAGAATATTGAATCATCGAAGAGTAATGTCTCAAAACAAAATGACAACGGCTTAGATATGAAGACTTTATTTGTTAGGTCTATTCCTCAAGATGTTACGGATGAGCAGCTAGCCGATTTCTTTTCCAACTTTGCTCCAATTAAGCATGCGGTTGTTGTTAAAGACACTAACAAAAGATCTAGAGGTTTCGGGTTTGTTAGTTTTGCTGTAGAAGATGACACAAAAGAAGCATTAGCTAAGGCCAGAAAGACTAAATTCAATGGACATACCTTAAGAGTAGACGTTGCAAAAAGAAGAGATCGTACCAGTAAGTCACCAGAAGGGGCTGAAAAAAGCACACCAGAATCATTTGAGAAAATATCAGGTCAGAAGAATGAAAATGACAACGATGCTGATGATGAAGACTCCCTACTAAAAGGTAAACCAAAATTGATTATCAGAAACATGCCATGGAGCTGTCGTGACCCAACTAAACTAAAAAAGATATTCACTAGATACGGCACTGTTGTGGAGGCAACTATCCCAAGAAAGCGGGATGGTAAATTGTGTGGATTTGCTTTCGTCACCATGAAGAAAATCAGCAATTGTAGAATTGCCTTGGAGAACACCAAAGATTTAAAAATTGATGGTAGAAAAGTGGCAGTTGATTTTGCTGTTCAAAAGAACAGATGGGAGGATTACAAAAAAGCTCAACCGGAAATCAACGAAAAGAGCAATAATGGATCTGAAAATGAAGAAGAAGAGGAAGAAGAGGAAGAAAAGGAAGAAGAAGAAGAAGAAGATGAAGATAACAGAGTAGACGAGGAGTTCGATGATGATTCTAAAACTGAAAAACCAACACGGAAGGTACAAAACAAAAAGGAAGATTTTTCCGTTTTTGTTCGTAATGTCCCTTATGATGCTACCGAAGAATCTTTGGCTGCACACTTCAGTAAATTTGGTAGCGTAAAGTACGCATTACCTGTTATCGACAAGTCTACGGGATTGGCTAAAGGTACTGCCTTTGTAGCTTTCAAAGACCAATATACCTATAATGAGTGTATCAAGAATGCACCTGCTGCTGGGTCTACTTCTTTGTTGATAGGCGATGATGTCATGCCTGAGTACGTATATGAGGGTCGTGTTCTCTCCATTACTCCAACGCTTGTAAGAGAGGATGCCGGTAGAATGGCGGAAAAGAACGCAGCTAAAAGAAAGCAAGCCCTCGGTAAAGCCCCAGACGAGAAAGACAGGCGTAATTTATATTTATTGAATGAAGGTAGAGTTGTTGAAGGTTCAAAGATGGCAGATTTATTAACTAATACTGACATGGAGATCAGAGAAAAATCTTACAAATTAAGAGTGGAACAACTAAAAAAGAATCCGTCTCTACATTTATCGATGACTAGACTGGCCATTAGAAATCTTCCTAGAGCAATGAATGATAAAGCTTTGAAGGCATTGGCACGTAAAGCTGTCGTCCAATTTGCTACGGAAGTAAAGAACAAGGAAAGACATCCATTGAGTAAGGAGGAAATTATCAGATCCACTAAAGAAAAGTATAAATTTATGAGCCCAGATGAGATTGAAACTCAAAAAAAGAAAGACAAAAAAAGCGGTATTGTAAAACAAGCCAAGGTTATTATGGAAGTTAAAGGATCGACAGCAGGGAGAAGTAGAGGGTATGGTTTTGTAGAATTTAGGGATCACAAAAACGCTTTAATGGGGTTGAGGTGGTTGAATTGTCATGCCGTCACCTCTGATGAAATTTTAGAGGGCCTAAATGATGATGAAAAGAAACAAGAGGATAACGACCTAGGTAAAGGGAGACGTTTATGTGTCGAATTTGCAATCGAAAACTCTAATGTCGTAAAGAGAAGAAGGGAACAATTGAAACAGGCAAGAACCAAAAGAACAAGACCAGATAACGAAGATGGCGATGACGTTCGTGAATCCGGAAACAAGAAGCCAAAGAAGGAAGAAGAGGTAATTCCAGCCATCTCCGACGATAAAAAAATGGGCGATGATGTTAAGAGAATAATTGGGTTCAAACGTAAGAGAAAACATGGCAAAAAATAATAGCCGAGTTACACTTCAAAAATTTTTGATATATTTTCTTTTTTCATATGTATATTATTTTCAAAAGAATAGATAGATAAATTTCTAGCCTATTCGAAAGTCTTTTACGTCGTTATTTTGATCTGAAATTTTTATATAAAGTGCAAGAAACCCAGCACATCCTGTCCAATATCAGGATGGCCAAACATCATTTCAGTTATGCATAAGATGTAACAGACTCTATTCTTTCTATTTTCAGATAACAAAAGAAATAAATGCTATGCCATAATATAAAAGTTTCCACTTCTTCTCACACGTTCTGGATTACAGACGACAAGAATTTTGCACTTCAGTGTAAGTGGCTCTACGAAAGAACTTAAAAAACAAAGCGATTCGCTTTGCCCAGCGGCTAGCCGTATCTAAGCTTTACAATTATCCAATGAATCGGACTTTGGGTGCAAATGAGAATCAGCCCTCCTATGTTAGTTCAACAGAGCGAAACACATACATCGTACAAGAGTCCAGCTTGTATCAGCTTCCCATCTACTATGAACGCAGTAACTGCGGTTTTAGTATATAAGTTCCCACAAATTCCTGTCATCATCTCTGGGATCTAATGATAAAAAAAGTAAGAGAAAAACTCATGTCCTTCTTGGCAAATAATGTCTTCCACATACAAATGGACAACTTGTTCATACATGAACCGACTCTCATTACACCCGAAGGTTTCAGGGTTAGCGATTTGATAAGGTATCCGAAGAGGTGTCAAAGATGGCTCTAGTATGTTGTTCGGGTTGAATCTTGAACTTTTCTACTATTCTGTATAATGTAGTAAAAGAACAATCTTCACGATATGTGAAGTCTTTAAATTCAGAACCCCAGAATCTTGTGCAGAGAAAGAGTGCCCATGATGGAGAACTGTATTCTTGTTGATCGGTAACCTATCCACTCTAACAATTTTACCTTACCATATACATTAACTTATCGCTCACCAAAGATATTGGTGAAGAAAAGAAACGTTTATTGTCATTCGGGAATAAGTTGCAAACAGCTTCGTAGAATTACCTTGAAGGATCTATTTTCAGTAGTATATGAAGATATTCAATTTTTAAAATAAGTAAGGAAAAAAATCTTCTCTACGTCACAATTACGATGGATATCGATCAAGAAAGAGCACGAAGAAGTATCTCCGTCATTACAAGTTTAAAGCGATAATTTTCGAAGTAGTTACAGATACTTACTGTTAGCTCGAAGAGTTGGTTTGTTTCATTTGTGATAACTGTATCCATCTTCAAGAATACTGCGATAAATAATCAAATTTCTTACTCAACGCTTTCAATTTCTTGAGGATGAATACAAGAGCTCTATGATGATGTGCTAATTCACGCCCATCACTTGGAAACTAAAGACCTACTGGTAATCTGTTTGTTAAATTATGTCCGCATCGTCCACGAGCTTACTATTGATACGCTCAAAGACCGTCAGTTCTCGTCTAAAAGTCTTCCCTTTTCTTCACTGTTTTCAGCCGTACTGTATTAAATTCACAATATACTTTATTAGACAACGGTAACTCTACTTCATAAGTATTATAATACGCTTCCGATTACAATGTGAACGGCACCATTTAGTTGATCGTGTTTCTTCAATATTTTGTATAATTTAGGTTATCTATTCACTAATACCCAAGGTCCGATTTTGAAACAACATCAAAGAAATATGAGCACGAAATGAAAATATGACAACAATCTACCTCAGTTTAAAAATTTTTTTTCATTACGTGCTCAAAAACCGTTTATCATTTCTACTGTGGCTAAAATGTGTGCCACCATTGCCCTTTTCATCTGAAATAATCGTCCCGTCTAATTGAACTTTTCACACAGTATATAACAAAGCACACACATAGTAGGTACATGGAGAGGATGAAACAGATTTAAGATTCAAAGTTGCTTACATTACCAACCCTGCTTCATGAGATGCGAAACAGCTTAGAAAGCAAACTGTGATACAGTCTGCTATTATTTCTCATGAGAACACAAGTAATTTAATACTTCTGGAATAACGAAGAGGTAGCACTAAATGTCCCGATCAATGTCCTATGTGTTCCCAGCTTGGCTTGTATCTGTCTGATGCAATATAAGCTATCTAATTACTATATTTTCCACATAATATACCGTAAGGCAACATAGGGAATACAAAGGTATTTACTCCATACAATATCAACAACAGTTTTATTAATACATCGTGAGTTTTTTGTTATGATGGTGGTGTGGTAGGCAAATTTATCGATATTCGAATGCCGTTGACAGATGTGCTCTGGTGGTAGCATATTATAATCTCCATTAAGCTTGCAAATTAAACGTATACTACCGCGATGGAGTCGTCAATGCAATTAATACTCAAAATTTCTTCGCTGTTCAATTAGCAGCATGGGTAAGATACAATCGTATCCCTCAAGGATCATTAATTCCACATGTCTCTGACTGCCTGACGACTCGCCATGTAATTGTTATCCATGTCCCCTTTGGTAAGATGTCAAAAGCAACTAATTACGCACCTTACATTAGAAAGGAATAACAGCGCTTCTAAGAACGCAAGTACTTTAAGCATTAATTGAGTTGGCATGCGCGTACTAGCATCTTTTCAAATAGAGTGTGTTCACAGTGGAACTAACGTGCACTCTTCAATCAGAGTGTTGCAAACTTAGAAATAAAACTAATGTAGAAAAGTTGGCCCATTGAGTAGATCGGACGAAATATTTACTTGTGTTTTCTCCAAGGCAAATATCTAGGATAGCCGTATTATTTAACCAGGGAACAAGTCTATATTTTAACTTAACATCAATTCGCTTTCCTTGGCCCTGAAATATGCTGGATTAGTCCTTGAATCGTCACTAACGTAATATAATGAGATTGTATGCAGGTTTGAATACTATAAAAATAAAAGAAAGTTTGATGAATATAATAACAGTTCTCATGCAATAAAAATCCAAAATATATAATAATACAAGCCTATCTTCTGTTCTTCTTTCGAGATGGCTCATCTGATGCATTATTTCCTGAAACTGCAGCAGCAGCAGCGGCAGCGGCTGCTAAGATTCTACGATTAACACCGAGTCCTCCTAGGGCATTTGCGGCAGCGCCTGCAGTTATTCCTGAAGCTTGTACGTTGTTTTTCGTTCTTGAGCCGAGATTCATGATGTCGTTATCGTTTGTATGAATTCTTCTTGCTGGATATTTATAAGATAGCCCCTCAAATACATTTTCGCTGACAGGAATATCACTTTCTGTAAAATAACTATGTTCCAAAGCATTGAAAGCGTCGATTCTTTTAATTGGATCATAGTTCAACAAATGGTAAAGTAAGCTCAAAGCATGCTTGTCTCTTCCTCCCGCAGAATGATACCATGTAGCTAGGTTATCTCTATACTTCGGGAACTTGGTAATCTGATCATACTCCGGATACTTCTCCAAGTAGGGCCAATTTTTTTGATCTGGAGTGCCAAGAACCTCTAGGATCCTTTGTAACTGATTCACTTGGAATGGAACAGTCTTTTTGGAGTCTAACTTAGCTTCTTCACCTTTGAATATGGGCTGTAACCCTATTAATTCTGCAAAAATACAACCAACGGACCACAGATCAACTGCAGGAGTATAATGTCGTGCTCCCAACAGCAACTCTGGTGCACGATACCATATGGTAACAACCACCTTATCTCCGGTATAAAGAGTTTGCAGCATGTTGTGAAACTTTCTTGCCAACCCTAAATCTCCAATTTTAACACACCCATCTATAGTGACCATTATATTGGCAGGTTTCAAATCACGATGAAGTACCCAGTTTTGATGAAGGTACGATACACCGTCCAAAAGCTGCCACATGATAGATCGAACCATTCTTGGTGGTATCATCCTTTTTTCGGGATGGGAGTGGAAATGGATGATTTGCAGAAGGTCGTGCTCCGCGTATTCGTACACCATATGGACACATTTTCTCTCCAGAAAAATTTCTACCAATGTAGTTAGATGTTTATTGTGCAATTCTCGACATAACGCCATTTCTCTACAGGCACTTTGAGATATACCTGTATAATGCAGTTGTTCAACACCATCTTTCTCTGTTTTGAACTTCTTAATGGCATAAAATACTGTCAAGGGTTTCTTACCAGGAATTTGTTTTTGCAAATTATACTGGGAAGATATGTCCTCTCTTGTAGTTCGTATCCTTCCGGGTGTTATTCCTTCATCTTTTAGTAAGTTTCTTCGTAATGTATTTGCATTTGCCTGTATTTCCATCGAAGAGATTGATTTTGATTGCGTGTTATCAAACTGCGGAATCTTCGCATTGATGCCATTCAGGCTTGTACCATTGGCTGGACTCGTACCGTAACCCACTTGCCTTTTTGCTTTGTATACTTTTCCGTATGTACCCGCAGCAATGTAGCCAATAACTTCATATTTTTCCAATACAGATACCCGCATTCTATCCTTTCTTGCCTTATAGGGTCCAATGGTGAAAACGTCATTATTGGCCATTAACATAGGGGGCTTTCCATGTACACTTCCAATCGTGCTCTTCTTTCCCACAAATGATTGAGATTGCTGTTGCCCTTGTACCTGTATAGATCTTTGGTACATTGGCTGATAGGAGTTTTGTGCTCTATCCTTGCCATTATACATTGCTCTCTCTTCCCGTCAAAAACTAGGCAGGGCTTAACTTCAATCTAGAAAACAAATAACTACCTTCGATATATCTTCCCCACCTTTTCTCTTTCCTCTATGCCCTTCCTGTATCCTTTTGTCAGCAATGATTGTAGGATAGTAATTTAAATATTCTAACAGGAAAACGAAATGCAAGCCAACCCAGGCAACGTAATTTTTTGAAGCTTTCGATATATACTGTTTATTTTGTCGTAAAAAACCGTCTTAATTTCTTTATATCAAAAGCCTTCAGAACGAAATCAAAAATGTTCATAGCATATATATATAAAGAAGTACAGTATATTGAGAATCTATAAATCATATGCCGAGTCCGCAGCTTCAACTGAAAACAATAATCCGCTTCTGTGCCAAAAAAAAAGGAAAAAAAAAGCCCTACTTCTTAATAAGGTGTTTTAATTTTTGAAAGGGAAGCAGCAGCCATTTTCCAAAATAAGGCGCTCCCCAGATGCTAATACAAATGCGTACTGGATATAGTAATTTGACTGTAACGTAAGCTATCGTGCCAGATAGAATCAGTTTGTTTTTGTTGAGACATTCCTGATACCTCTTGCCAACAAATTTTTCCATAGCTGTATGACAACTATCCATCAGCCCATTGAAAAAGCTAGGCAGCTTAAAATCATCAGATATATCGAGGTTATAAATTAGCCACCATAATAGAAACAATGGTAGTATCGCTGTTACCTCGTGCAAGATGAAGAATGACGTCAATGTCGGGACAGTACCAGCCTCACTAAGACGATCAAAATAATGAGAAAATTTAGGATTTCTGTTTAATCTCGTCAAAAGCCGTGACTTGGAAATTATTTTATGTAGTTTGTCTTCCTTTCTTTTCGTAGGGTCTACATTTCCTGATACGTATCTTACCTGGGTTGATCCGCTGGGCCTAATGCCAATTAATGTGGCCGATTGTGTTGGCCTCTTGAGCATGAGCACCAAAGGTCTATTGAATACTAATCTAGTGTTCATTTTGAAGAGAAATGACATCACTGTCATGTTCAGCCGGACTGCTTTAAGAATAACGCTACCTTCAACATATATTCATAAACTGAAAGCAGCATTTCAAGTTTCTCTTCTTCGCTTTTCGTTCTTATAACCCGCTGAAAGTTGGTAAGAACAATAGGCCGAGATCCTACATATAAAAAACTGTGTAGAACCTACTAAGTAGGTAACTGTTGCTAAGTACAAGAGTTTTTCTATTTCGTAAATGCCCAGAATTGTCATTTTTATATACAGGAAAATATGCATCAATCAAGACGCGAGATGATTTACGACCTCTTTACATCTATCACATAGTACATCCTCCTCAGCTGAACTGGCTTTCCAGCACCTGGGACAATTGTGCTTTTTGCTTCGCTCAACTAACATTTGCACGTTTGTTCCGTTTCCAAGTTCAATCGTAGGTAAATTGTTGTGGTGGCTCTTTGCTTCTAGTATATCAACAGAAGATGATTGTAAGATGTCACAAAGCTGGTTAGAACTGAATGGAAGGGGATGCTTGGTGAAGACGGTAACATGGCTTTGTGCAGTTTTAGTTACACCTTCTTTTTTACTCAAAATCCTGAATTCTCTCTGAAACTGCTCTAAAATTCTGCCTTCAAATTTTTCAAAAGAGGTGATTGTTTCCATATTGGTGTCAAAAAGTGGCCATTCTGTACGCATCGGGCTAATGTCTTGATTTTTTTGCCCTCGCAACCATCCTTCTGGTACGTGATTCCATACTTCTTGAACCATAACGGGCAAGATTGGCGCAAGAATTGCTCTATATGAGTTAAGTAAATGTAGAAGGGTTGTTTGGACTTGTCTTCTTGTCAACGACGATATTTCATCGGAATATAAAGTGTCCTTGGAAATATCAAAATAAAAGGCCGATAGGTCATTGTTCAAGTGATATTGTAGAGTGATAAGAACCTTGGAAAAGTTATAATTTTGGTAATGTTCTTTTGTCGTTTTTAGCAGTTCATTTACCTTATACAAGGCATATTGATCAACACGACGTAATCGTTCAATCGGCAATATATCGAAACTTCGAGACTTTTGCAAATTACTCAATAAATAACGGAATGTTAGTCTAATTTTTTTCAAAGCTTCTCCTACATGCTTCATCACAGTAGGACCAGCAACTATATCAGTAGTGAAATTTGATTGCGCTATCAGATACCTCAATCCATCAACACCCAACGCAGGCAATCCTAAGCTTTCATCGCCTTTGATTATTGCTTCAGGAGATATTGTATTTCCTACAGATTTTGACATTTTTAAGCCATTTTCATCTAGGGTAAAACCATGTGTAATCACTTCCTCATAAGGCGCGACGGACAAATTACTTGATGCTACCTTTGTTAACAAGGAACTTTGAAACCATCCTCTATGTTGATCAGACCCTTCTAGACAAATTTGATATAATGGTGATGGAAGTTTTTTTAGTCTTAGACATTTTTCATAAAAATCTTTAATCACACTCCATGACGATCCACTATCAAACCATACATCCATGGTGTCTTGAGAACGACAGTATTCGTGTGCTACTCCATGGTATTCCTCTGGCAACCATTCTTTCATGTCACCATCCATAGTGTTAAACCAGGAATCAATTCCTTTTCGTTTGATTGTTTCTATGGCATGCGCTAAGGTTTCAGAATTCATCAAAGTGGAATCTGGTTCACTTTTTTTGTAAAAACTTAATATAGGGATTCCCCATGAACGTTGCCTAGATATACACCATTCACTTCTGCTTTTAATAAAAGATGAAAGCCTTGTATAACCTCTATTAGGGTAAAATTTGACACGGCTGATACTTTCCAAGGCTAAATTTTTTACATCATGTAAATCCGCAAACCATTGGGGAGTGGCTCTTATTATCACGGGTTTCTTTGATCTCCAGTCATATGGATAGGAATGTGTGTATTCATGAGATTTATAGAGTAGATTGAGTTCACTTAGCTTCTGTAAAATAAGCTTTGCAGTTTTGACGTCTAATACCTGCTTACCGAGTGTTGGGTCCATATCATCCCTCATAATAAATCTCACCGACTGAGGAAGTTTATTCAGCTGATAACGGCCCCGATCGTCCACAGGAGAATAAATTTCAAGATTGTTCTGGATACCAATTAAATAGTCATCCTGCCCATGCCCTGGCGCTATATGAACCAAGCCTGTTCCTGTGCCGCTGGTGACATGTACACCATTCAATAGGGGTCTTCTAACATTATCGTCGGTCAGGCGGTTTTGATAATACATCCCATGTAAGTAAATCCCTTGAAATTGTTTGATTTTCTTATACGATTCAGTTGGCAGGTTCAATTTATCAATCGAATCGGTCTCCACAACGACAAGTTCATTGCCTACATGCAATAAGGAGTAGGAAAAATCTTGATTAAAACAGATCGCCCGATTAGAGAAAAGAGTCCATGGAGTGCTGGTCCAAATCAAACAGTATATAGGTAAGTTATTAGTTATTCCCAGTTTCCTGCATAGTTCTGTCTCAGAATTCTTTTCAAGAGGAAACTTGACATAAGCTGCAATTGATTTATGTTCTTCATTATACTCCAACTCACCTTCGGCTAAAGCAGTTTTAGTTTCTGTGCCCCAGTAAACTGGTTTGTTCTGCCTCTTAATCAATCCTCTTTCGAACATTTCTTTGAAGATTGTTAATTGATTAATTTCATAGTCTTTATCCATTGTTAAGTATGGAGTTTCCCAATCTGTCAAGATCGCAAAATGCTTGAAAGTCTCCTTTTGTTTCTTTATTGCCCTTTGTGCATGTCTTAATGCCAGCGACCTGATTTTTAAAGGAGATATTGATTCAATTTGTTGCGCACTTAAATCCTTCAAAGCTTTAATTTCAATGGGTAATCCATGACAATCCCAACCAGGTTTATAAAAGATATACTTTCCTTGTGAGAGTTGATATCTATTTATAATATCTTTCAGAATTTTATTCAGGGCATGTCCGAGATGTAAGTCACCATTTGCATAGGGCGGTCCATCATGCAAGATAAATAATTTCTCCTTTATGAACTTCAATTTTGCATCAGTTGTATCAAGCTCGGAGAATTCCCTAAAAAAATCTCTTATTTGCTCTTTATAAACTACCTGTGAAGATTGCGGTATTAATTCTCTTAATGTAATATCTAAATTTGATCTGTTTGGAAACTTAGTCTTGGGTAAGTTCAGTGTTTTTTGATAGGCGTGTTTGACAAGATACCTCTTATTTAAAATGATAAAGGTATGCCGAGGCATAAGCCTAGCGCACTTCATAGGTAGTTAGAGATCGTTTTTAGTATATTGTACTCATGCAACTTTTACCATTGGTCTATTAGGTAAGCTGTTTTTCTGCGTTTCTTGACTCGCTGGCGGAAAAAGGATTCCACATTTTTAAGTGAGGAATTTATTGTTTTTAAGAATGCATTATATGGGTACGATTAAATCATCACCTTGTATAATATATTTTCAAAGAATATCGAGGGTAGAGGTTTACACTTTGGAGGATGCTGAGTGAGGAGTATAATTTAGGGAGTGCAAATAGCATGACATCAACTCATTTATCGATGAAAAAGCAGAAAATTGTGTTGATGAAGTTTATGGTAGCTCAAGTGACTAAGAAGATTATGCAACGGTATGCAAGTCTGCTGGTGACTATGCATAGTGACGATACTTCTAATACTGGTTCAAATCATTCGAAAACAGCTCGATTTGTGGAAATAATTCTGCACAGAGCCAAATCATCGCACTTACAGTTCAAGAAAGTTTGTTGCATTGTGATCAAGTTTCTAGATTGTTGTTTGAAGGAAACGAATTATATGAAGTTTTTAAAGTTCAACCTGCATAAACTCTTTGTAGCCGCTTTTATATTAAGCGTGCCAAATGTTGTAGGTAATGACCGTGATAGGATAACCACAAGGGATGAGACGTACCATTCTTACTCAAAAATAACAGGCCTATCACTAGAGGAAGTGATAAATTGTTGTTCTATAGTGAGACCCGTACTTATTCGGCGAGGTAGACAGCAACGTAAGCAAATGTTATCCCGCCGTGATCAGCATTCCTATTTCTCTAGAAGTGCTTTCATGAACTCTCATTCATCATCAGCATCTTCTTTTTTCTCTAGAAACCGATCAGCCAATGATCTACTTGTACATACAAATGCATATTCGTTTCCTAATCATTCCGACGAGGAAGACCATAATCGGCGGTGGGAGCATGGAGAAGCAAACAGTATGGAGGAGAATGCCGGTACGTATCAACAAACTACGTTTATACCAGATACACCGAACGTTCTACATTCGAGATCAATGATTGAGTGCGGAATTGAACCCATGCAGACAGTTGATTCTAGTGAATTGTCAGGTCAAAGCAACGGGTATGTTTTAAGGGCAGAATTACAGGAGTTTAACAACATTGGTAAGAAATTAGTTCAAGATTCTTTTAGAATAATATAGATATAGTATATTGTGCTGTTTGTTATTCAAAATTCGCTTTTTATTTAGTTTATGGTTTAATGAGTTCAAGGCAAAGAATACATGTATAAATATTTACGAAAGAAAGAATCAATGGGAAACTCCGAAGAAAAAAGGTATATAGATACTAGACCTCACTTTGAATCCATAAGACCACAAATTCTGTGCCGCTCTTTAGTTGAAAACTTTGCTCATTTACATGTGTGATTATTTATTTTTTTGGTCTAATACAATGTATAACATGGAAGAAAAAAAAAAAAGCCGTTCCAATACATGAAGAACTTTGGTTATTAACTAGCGGGAATACATATACACATTTGTCACTCTATATGTGCATCTGAAACCGGCGTAAAACATGAATGTAGATGAAATATTTCTCCAACAGGCAGCGGAAGCTATAGCGGTGACCTCAGCGAGTCCCACCCATACGGACCCTATAATACAGGAATTATTACAGAGGATTCGGCAATCCAGTCCATTAAGTGCAGTCATACAGACACAAGGAAATGTGCCAAACGCTGGGGCGCCAGGCAATACGGCCAAAGGACTTATAGAACACCCAGAAATACGAACAGAGAGAACGGAAGATAACCATCATAATAAAAAAGGCGTACAGCTCTACAGCTGTGCCAAGTGCCAATTAAAATTCAGCAGGAGTTCTGATTTGAGGAGACATGAAAAGGTGCACTCACTAGTACTGCCGCATATCTGTTCCAACTGTGGCAAAGGGTTTGCCAGGAAGGATGCTTTGAAAAGACATTCCAATACATTGACCTGTCAACGAAACAGGAAGAAACTAAGTGAAGGTTCGGACGTTGATGTCGATGAGCTCATTAAGGACGCGATAAAGAATGGTACCGGTTTGTTGTAAGGCAAGAGGACATAATACTTTGCCATCATTAGCATATTCACACATTGTATATAGATATATATATATACTTTAGGCATCGGAGTAAAGTAGAGAAATATAGTTGTAACATTCCGAAAGAGTGGGAAAGATGCTCAATCCTTACTAAGTTTTTCTGCGCACGAAACTGGTGACGTTCAAGTTCATCATTTCACGTGTACAGTATAGTGTGGTATTCTCATTTTTATTTTTCATTTTTTTGCAGAAACAGAGTTTTTATTATATGCTTTAGATATGCTAAAAAAAAGAAAAAAAGGAACAAAATATAAGTTTCTCTTATTTAACGTTAAGATTAAAGATTAAATTATTTATTCGACGTCAGCATCAAAAGTTTGGCCTTCAACTAACTCTGGGATAGCTTCATCCTTTTTTTCAGAATCGGCGGGAGCCTTGGCTTCATGTTTTTCCATTTGGGCAGCCAATTGGGACAAAGCTTGGATAGCCTCTGGGCCCAATTGAGAGATGATACCTGGGAACAAATCTTGCAAGTTCTTTTCTTGTGGTAGACCGTAGAATACGGAAGTGTTGTGTTGTGCAGCAACTTGGACACCGACTTTGTTGAAATGCATAACCTTACCGTCGTCCTTGAAGAAGTTGGCTTCAGCAACGTTGTCGATAGTAACAGCGTGCAACTTAGCTAATTGACTTTGCAACTTGGTGTCGTCCTTGTTGGCACCGGCAGAAGAGCCAGCCTTCTTGTTAAGCTTTCTTCTGGTACCACCAACTTTGTTGTTAGCAGACAACTTTTGTAGCTTAGCTAATTTTTCTTGATCAATTGGCATTATGAGTTATAAATCGCGTCTGGTGTGTGAATCTTTTGTTTAAACGTCCTTAAGAAGAATATACTCTCTCTTTCTTTCTTGTTTCGAAGGAGGGGTTGCAACTTAACAAGCAATTGCAGCTATTCCCACTACGAAATCTTCCGAGTCAACGAAAAAATTTCAAAAATTTTCTGCTTTTTTTTCCACATCTTCCGTACCGAGTGATCCTCAATAAAATATACCACATTTCATTACCCGGTGTATAGAAGAAAAGAACGTTCCTTACCCGTACCTTCCTGCCAAGAGATTAACTAATAGTACACTTCTCCTTGAATCAGGAGTGACTAAATGGACCTACAACTAGCGTTAATTCATTACGGCTGTTCCATAGTCAATAACCCACACATTTAGTAATATTGTCCCTTTTTGGTTGTTTTACTTTAGCGTTTTTGCTATATGTGCGAATTAGGGAAGTTGCTAGTGAAAGTATAATATGTGAAAAAGAGGAAGAACGGGCTGTAATAAAAAAGGAAAAAAGGGCTCAAGGTGTCCTCTACTCCATAATCATCGTCGAGAGAAAACAAAAGAAATTTTTTATTTAAGGGAATTACGAGGTCAATTGATTAATAAAATAACTTATTTTGGAAAAGGGCGAACAGACGCAGTACAAATAAGTGTCGAAGGGGGAAATGGTTATCGGTGTAAGAAAACTTGTTGGTGCATAGTAGTTAGTTATTTTTACTTCTTGTCGGCGCCCCTAAACATAATTGACGGTGTAATGATATTTCGTTATATAAACGCATACTATCTTTTCTTTCCTCCATCCGCCGACATTCCTCCTCCTAGTATTGATTGCTGGATGACCTAACCTATTCAAGCTACTGGTCTTATTTATAATCATCCATATCTTTTTCGTTTTTATTGCAGTTGTCTGCTAGTATAGCTTAGGCGAAAGGAAACTGTTTTGCATTATGTATTCCACTGGTGCGAATCAATACAAAGAGAAGTCCTCAAAAGAGTACTTCGAGGCCAGCGGAGGCGATAACCCTGCGAATAACCCTTCTGCTTCTTCGTCATCTTCGTCTTCTACATCAACATCCGCCTCGTCATCGGCCGCAGCCGTTCCACGCAAGGCCGCAGCCGCATCCGCCGCTAATGAGTCGGACTCAGATGAAGATATTGATCAATTAATTGACGAACTACAATCTAACTACGGTGAAAGCAATGAATCCAGCGAGGAAGAGCTGCGCACTGACGGAGCGCATGCTGGCGAAAGGGTTGTCCCTGAGAAAGACCTTTCTACAGATCCTGCGTATGGTTTGACTTCAGATGAAGTCACAAGAAGAAGAAAGAAGTATGGGCTGAACCAAATGGCAGAGGAGAATGAATCCTCAATCGTCAAGTTTTTAATGTTTTTTGTGGGCCCAATTCAATTTGTTATGGAAGCGGCTGCTATTTTGGCCGCTGGTTTGTCTGATTGGGTTGATTTTGGTGTCATCTGTGCTTTACTGTTATTGAATGCGTCTGTCGGATTTATTCAAGAGTTCCAAGCAGGCTCCATTGTGGACGAGTTGAAAAAGACTTTGGCAAATACCGCAACTGTTATCCGGGATGGTCAATTGATCGAAATTCCGGCCAACGAGGTGGTTCCTGGTGAAATTTTACAGTTAGAAAGTGGTACGATTGCTCCCGCAGATGGACGTGTCGTTACAGAAGATTGTTTTTTGCAAATCGATCAATCTGCTATCACTGGTGAATCTTTAGCTGCTGAAAAGCATTACGGTGATGAGGTGTTCTCATCGTCCACCGTGAAAACCGGCGAGGCCTTTATGGTCGTGACTGCCACTGGTGATAATACCTTTGTTGGCAGGGCAGCTGCCTTAGTAGGTCAAGCTTCTGGCGTGGAAGGTCATTTCACCGAAGTCTTGAATGGGATTGGTGTTATTTTGCTGGTTTTAGTAATCGCTACTTTACTGCTGGTCTGGACGGCATGTTTTTATAGAACTGTCGGTATTGTAAGTATTTTGAGATACACCCTTGGTATAACCATTATAGGTGTTCCAGTCGGTTTACCGGCCGTTGTCACCACAACCATGGCCGTCGGGGCTGCTTACTTGGCCAAGAAGCAAGCCATTGTGCAAAAGTTGTCTGCTATCGAATCCCTAGCTGGTGTCGAGATCCTGTGTTCTGACAAGACTGGTACTTTGACTAAGAACAAGTTATCCTTGCATGAACCATACACCGTGGAAGGTGTATCTCCAGATGACTTGATGTTGACTGCTTGTTTAGCTGCTTCTAGAAAGAAGAAGGGTTTGGATGCTATTGACAAGGCTTTCTTGAAGTCCTTAATTGAGTACCCAAAGGCTAAAGATGCTTTAACTAAGTACAAGGTTTTGGAATTTCACCCATTTGACCCTGTGTCGAAAAAGGTTACTGCCGTTGTAGAATCTCCAGAAGGTGAAAGAATTGTTTGTGTCAAGGGAGCTCCATTGTTCGTTTTGAAAACCGTCGAAGAAGATCACCCAATCCCAGAAGATGTCCATGAAAACTACGAGAACAAGGTTGCAGAATTAGCCTCTAGAGGGTTCCGTGCTTTAGGTGTTGCCAGAAAAAGAGGTGAAGGTCATTGGGAAATTTTAGGTGTTATGCCATGTATGGATCCACCAAGGGATGACACTGCCCAAACAATAAACGAGGCTAGAAACCTTGGTTTAAGAATCAAGATGCTAACCGGAGACGCCGTTGGTATTGCCAAGGAAACTTGTAGGCAATTAGGACTCGGAACAAACATATATAACGCAGAAAGATTAGGTCTAGGAGGCGGCGGAGATATGCCTGGTTCAGAGTTGGCAGATTTTGTTGAAAACGCAGACGGTTTTGCCGAGGTTTTTCCACAGCATAAGTTTAGGGTGGTGGAAATTTTGCAGAATAGAGGATATTTAGTGGCTATGACTGGTGATGGTGTTAATGATGCTCCGTCTTTGAAGAAAGCAGATACGGGAATTGCCGTCGAGGGCGCCACAGATGCCGCTAGATCAGCCGCTGACATTGTTTTCTTGGCTCCCGGTCTCTCTGCTATTATTGATGCTTTAAAGACTTCGAGACAAATTTTTCACAGAATGTACTCCTACGTTGTCTACCGTATTGCTTTGTCCTTACATTTGGAAATTTTCCTGGGTTTGTGGATTGCTATTTTGAACAACTCATTAGATATTAACTTGATCGTTTTTATCGCAATTTTTGCAGATGTCGCCACATTAGCCATTGCTTATGATAATGCCCCTTACGCGCCTCAACCTGTAAAATGGAATCTACCGAGATTATGGGGTATGTCTATTATTTTGGGTATTGTTTTAGCGATAGGTTCTTGGATTACTCTAACCACGATGTTCTTGCCCAATGGTGGTATCATTCAAAATTTTGGTGCTATGAATGGTGTGATGTTCTTACAAATTTCATTGACAGAAAACTGGTTGATTTTTGTCACTAGAGCTGCTGGTCCATTTTGGTCTTCTATTCCATCGTGGCAGTTAGCGGGTGCCGTCTTCGCTGTTGATATCATTGCTACGATGTTTACCTTATTTGGTTGGTGGTCTGAAAACTGGACTGATATTGTCTCCGTCGTGCGTGTATGGATCTGGTCCATCGGCATATTCTGTGTGTTAGGAGGATTTTACTATGTGATGTCCACGTCTCAAGCTTTTGATAGGTTGATGAATGGTAAGTCATTAAAAGAAAAGAAATCTACTCGGAGTGTCGAAGACTTCATGGCTGCAATGCAAAGAGTTTCTACTCAACATGAAAAGAGCAGTTAGTAATTAGGACCATCAACTATTGATTTTGTTTGCTATTTGATCTTAGTTTTCATTTTACAGATATTCGTTTCATTTTTTTTTATATTAGGGGTAGTCAATACAATTTAGAAAAGGACCACAGTCAACGAAGATGGGATTTACGCATCTTCAGTTATATACTGTTTGATATCTTCAAGATAATGGATGTTATAATCTGCAAATTCACACAGGCATTTCCACATTAAGTGGCACCCAGTATTCCGGTTCCATTACACACACACACACACACATTATGAGCAAGCCGGCCTTTTTTTGACTTGATATCAACTAATAAATGATAGTTCGTTGTCCCTTACTCCCTTTTTTTGACTATCTTCTTTCTCAGAATAAGAGAAATACGTAATTTTACAATGTTCATTCTAACAGTTGAGCGCAATTTCCACCTTGCACGTTGAAATAACTAAGTAAATCCTTTCCGAAACATTGAATTAATCTAATTTTAATCGTTAATAAACATATAATAATGCACACTTATTTACACAAATCTTCATTGACTTATTTTACCAGTTCATCTTTATCTTGCACTTGACAAAAAATGATGTTGTCACGCCATTGAATTCATGCCGATTATCCCGCGAGATGCGAGTTCAACGCTACCAGAAATTTGATCTGGAAGTAAATATAGAATTGTATTCTTCCAAATTTATTGCTATAACCCAAGAAAGTATTCATCGACACACTTAAGCTACTATGAGATGCCTTAGGCGTTACAAAAAAGGGAGATCGGTGTAAAATAAACATAACATCATCAGATAAAACGTACTGTCATTATCATCAGTGGCAAAACGCAGACTATAAACGAGTGTCAAGTGATTGTCAGCAAAACAAACAGGGCTTTATTTATATATACACATACAGTAACCTCTTTGAATCGTATTTATCTGAAAAGACACATGATTTGAAATGGTTGTTTATTGATGAATCAATAATTCGGAATAATGGTAAGAAGAAACAATGGGTAGACGAAGATTTTATTTTATGTAAGATAGGTATGACCAGGCGAAAAACAGTAGATTCAAGGCTTTCGGAATGGCAAAATACATGCAAGCATCCTATTATAAACTTGACGCCAGAGAAAGTTGATAAATTATATCAATTGAAAATGAAATGTAAAAACAAAAATATCAGATCTAACAAGCACTTGCCTATTACATTATCAAGCTTACAAAAGAAGATGGAAAAACTCTTTATTAAAGATAAAGGTAATTCACGTATATCTTCTTTTTCGGAACATAAGGTGTCAAGCCTTTGCACTTATAAAAATGGCGGTTATTTCATCGACGGGAAATGTTCAATGAAACTGCCCGATATCGAAAGTGCTATTCACAGATTCATGTGGAAGAAATATGGAAAAGGGCTAATTTACTGTTATGGGTGTGATCCGACCGGTAAGAAAAGGCATACTGAGTGGTTCAAAGTACCGGTGTTAGAATTGCCTTCAGTGTTAAGGATCATTGATTCTTATTGCCGCGGAGAAGAATCCTGCAACCGCGATCTTCCTTGAATTTTTTTTACCCATCTTGAATTATTGACCATCATGAATTTTGTAATGATTTTGTTCTCGATTATTGTAAGTAAGTATATATCATTAGGAATAAGAAAGTGGTAAATAATCTACTTTTCCGCTCAATATTTCAGGTAAATGAGTTTTTAAAACCAGCTATTAAAAAAATATCGCCAATTGACTTCTTACTATCGAGAATTGTATCACCACACCTTCCATCAAGTAGACAGCGTACAAGCTGTTGCGAAATAGCGGGTGAGAGTCTTTTCCAGTGTTCATCACTTTCAAATTTGGGCAAATATGCAAGTAGCGTTTTCACGTTTAACTTGCTATCCGTCAATTTTAGCTCAGAGGTCATTCCATCGTGGAAAGAGTTTATTCCGCACTTAGAGGTAATGAAATGTGTACCTGATTTTGACGGATCTAATGTCAATACCGTGGATATATTGACAATATAGAATTTCTTAGCTTTTTCATCAGCTTTAACATGTGCTTTCGGAAAAAGGTTACTTATACAGAATTTAGTTATCAAAATAACGCTTTGTAAATTGTACCTCACAATTTTTTCAAACTCATACAATGATTCTTCGTCGAGTTTTAAAAATGTATCTTCTTTAAGAAGAGTTGATTCGATCCCTTCTTGCATGTTGTTGATGAGCACTGTAGGGTATATTTCTAGATTCTGCACATTAAGCATGGATTCTTCAAGGCAGTTTATGTCACTAAAATCTTCGCACGAAATAAAAGTGTACAGTCTTTCACGATTTCTTGAGTGTTCACCATTAATATTGTCTGCGGTGTCGATGTTTATAACTTTTGTGTTATAATCTTCAGTTAGCGTTTTACAGAGCTCAACGCCTAACTTGTTTGAAGAACCACCAATAATTAATATCGTGTCATACCCTGGATGTAATTTTTTGCCCAGACCAAAATGGTCATAAAAATTTGCCAAGGCTTTATAAATTATTTTATTCATGCCAGATTCTCGGTGTGAAACTTACTGTTTATCCTTGAGTGTTTTGCTTTTAGTATACACAATTTTCTATAGTCTCTTTATGCGTCACAAATGTGTACATGTCATAATCAGTTATTTTATATGCGTGCGGCAATATAACGGAAACGGACCCTTTCGAAAAAAAAATTTTGTACTCTTGCCCGCTCGCCTTCTTTCCTGAATTGCTGGCGCTGAGGTTTCGTAGAAATCCCATTTTATAGTCATCAATATATTGCTTTTGTTAATATTCCATAGTAGATACATAATTCTAAGAGCCGTTGTTCAAAGGATGTTAAGACATATCACGTTCGTGAGGAAAACGTGTTTTAAGAAATTAAAAGTACATAAATAAAAAAATATGTGTAAAGTTATAATACAAAAAAAACAATAACACAGAGTAGTTGAGCTTTTTTTCCAAAACTGCAAATAGAAAATAATGATATAGTGAGTAATAATTCCAGGTATTGTTGAATACCATTGCATAACAACCGAAAACAGAGTAGAAACCAAAAATTATAGATAAAATAGAATCTGTGACAATCCAATCTTAGTCTAAAAACAAATCAAAGTAATAAAAATGAAAAATAATTAACAAATACAAAGACAAAAAAACAAAAAACATAGCATTTACAAAACATTTACATGCGTTTCCATTAAGGTGTCGAAGGATATTATTTCTTTGATTTATTTTTCTTTTTAAATAATCCAAACCTCTTTTTTTTACCGCCAGCTTTTTCCTCCTCATCAGCATTATTCGCATTAGGTGAAGTCATTTCTGCCATTTGGCTTGCGGAAGATAAGGTTGGAGTGCTTGGGGCTGAGACTGAGCTTGTAGGAGGAGCCACCATATTTTTAGGATCATTTATATCCACAGTGCTGCTCGTGTTATTGGTTGCATTTGTAAACTGCATTGCATTATGAACCACTGAGTTAGTAGAAATATCTGGGTTACTACTACTGTTATTAACTTTATTAGTATTATTGGTTATCTCTATCATGGTGCTCGAGCTGAACTGCCTTTGTGTGGGAACATGGTTATTTAAATTGGCTGCAGGAAGTTGGCTAGATGTATTGTTTGGTTTAGTAACATGCGGCATATTAAGTTTGTTTTTGGATTGTTGTGATCTCAATCTATTTTGGTTTACAATACTATGTGTTGGCATCGAATTTAAACGAGTTTGACTTGAATTGTTGGGTGGCCTGCCAAAGTCAGTCATGTTTATACTGGAGGGATTACCAATATTAGGCATATTACTATTTCTATTCTTCCTACTTGTTGGTTTGATAGAGTGTGAATGGAAAGACTGTACTTGCGCCGACTGCTGTTGCTGCTGAATAGGTTGTACAGGGGGTTGTTGCGGATCATATGAAGCCATACTTGTGGAAATCGGATCTACAAAGTTTCCGGCAGATGCAGGTTGAGGGATAGGTCCGTTAGTGCCGTGCATTCCTCTACTATTGGAACGAATGTTTGCAGACTGTTGTAGTTGAGGGAAAGATGGTTTTACTGAAATTGAGCTATTACTATTATTATTAAATCTTTGTTGCAATGCCCTTTTCTGAAACTCCAATTCACGTTCTTGTAGCTCTAATTCCTTTTTACGAAGTTGCAATTCCCGTTCTTGCAGTAATTTATCATTTGATCCATTGTTGTCTCCAAATGTTTGTGAGTGGGAGGATAAGGGCGAATTGATCTGTTGTTGAGAGGTCACCGCAACTGGCACAGACCTCACAGGAGAATCACCGTAGTTTACACTATATAATGCCATATCTTCGATATCCCTCAAATTTGGAGTTCCTGTTGCCTTGTACTCGTTACCATTAGATTGGTTTGTTGCTTCAGTTGGAGTTACGATTTCATTTGATATTTGAGTTCGAGCTTCAGCTTGAGCTTCAGCTTGAGCCTTGAGAGCAACGTTGTGCTTCTCCTTTAGCTCTTTGGTCTCCACTTCATGTTGCTTGGCTTGCATGAGTAACTCTTGCCTTAACTTACTAATTTGACTCTGTAAGGTTGAAATTTGATTCTGTAAAACTGATTCATTTTTCTGAGATTTTTGTAAACTCTGTAAAACTTGGGCTTTCTCATCTGATCTGATAAACCATTTCGATTTACCATTATTTAACCTTTCAAATTGGGACAAGACAGAGTACAAGAATTCTAAGTACGGAGTCTTGATACCAAAATCATCAGCCAATAAAATAGTTTGTAACAATAGGATATCGATATTTAAAGGCGTTGTTTGATGTATGAAATGGTAAACCAACGCAGGTGGCTTATTAGCAGATTGGTAAGAATCCTTCCACAAAGATAAAAGACTGTTTTCATTATCATAGCTACTGTTCAATCTTGCACCCATCGTCTTTGCTACAGTAATGATCTCAGTCACCAACCCAGATATTAATGGTTTGGCGATGATCTGCTGGTCTAAATCACTGGGGTTTTCTTGTTCAAACATAATTAGCAATGGGTCAAAACAAATTCTGGATATTGCCAATTTCCATTGTTGTGATAAAAATTCAATTGACGAAAAATTGCACAAATTGATTTTTATGTTGGAAAACAATTTAGCAAATAGTTTTTCAAAAGTGGTCAATAATGTTATAACACTGGTTGAGTATTTCTCGGTGTTAGATTTGCTTTCACCGAGGTAAATCGTATTCTCTTTTGTAGTGCTAGGAAAATGTTTAAATTGGTTTGGACCAACTTGACGAATGTCCAAATCGGTTAAAATACTGAAAACATTCATATGCGGAGAATCCATGGACAACTTGACAAAGGGTTCTAATTGGATGAAACCACTGCTTTCTAAAAAAATTTTGGTGTTTGAATTGATTATGGTAGCCAATTTGGATGCCAACGAGGACAATTTCTGCAGGGAGGAAGCACTCATGATGATTATATCAAAAACGAGCCCACTGGACTTCGAATTTAAAGCCTCAGTCAAGTGCTCAATAGAAGTGAAATGGTTTTCCAATTCGAACTGTTCTTTACCATAGTATTCGGTTTCAATTTCAAACTGGCATGATTTTGAATCGTTAACGTGGTAAAGTTCCGTGTTCTTGGCCAGTTGAAACCTTGAAGTATAGAATAAGATGTTCGGGTTGCTCCCAATAGCTAAAACTCGAAGCGAGGAAGACGACATAAATGTAATGTATGTGAGGGTGAGCTGAACAAATGATCGTAATGGTGAACTTCAGACCGTTAGAGTAGTAAGTAATGAAAAATAAAAAGAAGAAGTAAAACCAAGGAACGAACTGGTACCTATTTTTCCCTCTTTTGTTTTGTTCTTGGTCTTGCTTGCTGTGATCTCACCAAGCACCAAAGATAGCTGAGTAACTACGAACAAGAAAGCCAAGACTGAAAGTGTTTTTCTTCTCTTTTATTTAATTGACAGTTTAAAAATAAACAAACAGCGAGTTCAAGAAACAAGAATAAACAAACAACGAACGTCAACGGAGAGAAGCGACGTTGTGTTTGCGTTTACGTTCTGCCCTCACAGTTGACACAACACGAACACCGAAACAGCCTTGGCTACACTCACCGTTCGTTGTTCGAGAGGTTTCCAGTTTCCTTTTTTTTCACTCGCGGTATAAACGAATGAAAAGTGAAAAATTTTCATATTTTTCCGTTCCGGGGGACAATGCCTGTCGGGTTTATGAATAAGAGCCGTCTGTAAGCCAAGAATGGATTACAGATGGTAGTAGCGTTGTATAATTATAGATGGTTATTATCTTTATATACATGACTACAATTTTTAGCTGAAGGCTTACGCTATGAGGCGTGGTGATAATACTCTGCAAACCAAGGGTGATGCAAAGCCTGTTTGGCGCTTAGCCTCATGTCGGGATTTAGTTGCAAGAGTCCATGTAAGAAGTCCATGATATTCCCGTCTAACGGTTCCTTGGTGTGTGGTTGCAAGACTTGACGTAGATCTCTTGATGCTCGCTGTTGAATGTTGGGGTTGTATTTGGGCAATTTTGTTACGCCGGGCCATAGAGACTCGTTAGGAGTCCCCATGATGTCGAAAATCAACTTCAGTTGTTCTTCGTCATTGGTGCCAGGGAACAAGGGTTTGCCTGTTATCATTTCCGCAAGAATACAACCACATGACCATATATCAATCGATGTGGAGTACGTTCTGGAACCCATTAGCACGTCTGGAGCACGGTACCACAATGTTACGACTTCGCTGGAGAACGTGTTTACCGGAATACCAAAAGCACGGGCCAGACCGAAATCACCCAGCTTCAATTGACCTTTTTTGTTGATTAACAAGTTCTGAGGTTTTAAATCACGGTGGAGGATCTTGTTTTCATGGCAGAAGGCTAGTCCTTGTAGTAGTTGCCACTGGAAGTATTTTACCAAGTTTAATTCGAGTCCCCTTGGTGTATTTCCCACGGTACGGGAATCCATATATTTCTTCAAATCGTTGTCCATAAATTCGAAAACCAGAGTCAACTTGTTCTCTGTATGGATAACATCATAAAGTCTGACAATGTTCTCATGTTTCAATTCTTTCATTAGGGAAATCTCACGAATGGCTGTAGAAGGGGTACCTTCCTCTGAATCCAGTTTCACCTCTTTCAGAGCAACATAAACCCCTGTAGTTTTGTTTAACCCCTTGTACACCGTAGCATACGTACCGTTACCAAGCTTTTCTAACTGCTTAAACCTGACCGGATATCTCGAGTTCGTTTTGTTCTCGTATTATGTTAGTATTTAAATTTTCTTATTTCTTGCTCTCCAATTAAAGCTGCCTAAAATGCTACATACTGTGAAGAAGATGACATTGGTACTGCTGAATTCGGCCCAGTTTACTACGCTTAAGATCCTTGCCAACAATTATGTTATATGTAATAGAATTATGTTCCCTTTTGTTATCTTTTAATCAGAGAGCTGCGGGCCTAAGAGTGTACGTATATAGTGATATTAAAGAGACAATGGATAATGCACACAAGGCATGTAAATGACCGTAACCGGACATAAGCAGCATTTATCTAGGTCCGCGTATCACCTACTTGCTGTCAACCCCATTCAATACGTATGGATGGGTATCATGAATTGTTTGCATGTCCTTGTATTTTCTTTTTGTTATTTTTGTTTTAATGGTGCACTCTTTCTTCACTTTTTTGCACCTCATGGCTAAAAAAGTTCATTTTTTGTATTTTAGAAAATTCCGATGACATTATTTCTTTGAAGTGAATCATATCAAGTACAATGCAATTAGCAGCACGCAAGATAGATAAGGCATTACTCCGGCTATATTGCTATCTTACGGAACTACATCTTTTTGTTAAGAAATGACTGGCGATGGTAGTGCACATATTCCAAAAAGCAATCAAAATCAACACAAAGATCGCTTTCAGTTCATTGTGAATGATGAAAGTATTCTAGGACCTCAATGGTTAAGCCTTTACCAGACAGACGGAAAAGTGACGTTTGCAAAGTCTCATTTTGAGCAAGCGATGATGAACGTTATTAGAGAGCCGAACATCAACTCTACTGTCATATTAAGAGCGGATATTCTGAAAGAAATCAATCATGTTTCAGAAGGTGGGTCTGAACCAAAGTTCGACGAATCTGTATTGAAAAAGTTTGAAATTGACAGTAATAATGATGGTGGTGAAGAAGATGTCAAGAAGATAAATATTGAAGATTTGAACATTAGGTCCTGTGAAACCTCTGAGAGTTTAAAACTGTCGCCCGTTCATGAATTTGTGAGAAGGATCATTCCAAGAAACTTTTACAAAGATGCAATCATAAACCAAACGTGCTTAATTCTGAATAGTAAAGACCCCAATTACCAGGAAACTTCATTGATCATATATACACCACACATCAATTCTGAGACGGATTGTCCGTTTTACATTCCAAAAACACAAACTGTAGGTATTTTATTACATCAGTCAATTCTCTCTGTACATTATATTCCTTTCCCAGAAGACAAGACTGCCTTTACAGATGAATCAGAACGTGTTGTGAGAACCGCTTATAGGTTATTGCAAACTGCTAATAAACACTCAAAAGGTGTCATGCAGGGTTATGAAAAGAGAGTTAATCACGATCAAGTTGTAAATAAGGTCAATTTCCAAAACACATATATTGTTTTAAAGAAAAAGTACTCCAAGTTCTTGGTGGAAAACTGGGCAGAATCCACTGACCCAAAGAAACATGTATTTGAAGACATAGCAATTGCTGCTTTCTTGATTGAACTGTGGATTAAAGTCTATGGTACAGATTTTCGTTCAAAAATGCAATTCAGAGATTTGGGATGTGGCAATGGTGCTCTTTGTTACATTCTATTGAGTGAAAATATAAAAGGGCTTGGTATCGATGCAAGGAAACGGAAATCATGGTCTATCTACCCATCCGAGGTGCAATCGTCATTAAAGGAGCAAGTCATAATACCTTCTATTCTTTTGAGGCCTCATCCTGCTTTGAAAAGACAAGTACCTCATCTAGAACATAACGGGAGATTTTTTCCAGTTAAAGTGACGCACGAAGTAATTGCCCCCGCAACTGTCGTGTATTCAAGCGAAGATTTATTAAAATCTCCTCAAGTTAATACTGCAGAGTTTCCACCGGATACTTTTATCATAGGTAACCATTCAGATGAGTTGACTTGTTGGATCCCGTTATTGGGGCATCCATATATGGTTATTCCTTGTTGCTCTCATAACTTCTCTGGTCAAAGGGTTCGTTTCAACGTAAGGAAACGTTCATTCAAGTCAAACGAAGTCAAAAACCAAAATAATAGCAAGAGCACCTATTCTGGTTTAGTAGACCACGTTGAATATCTTTCGTCTCGTGTAGGCTGGAAAGTAGAGAAAGAGATGTTGAGAATACCAAGCACGAGAAATGCCGCCATCATAGGTGTAGAAAATGGGACATTAAAGAACTTCCCAACACAAGCGGTGTATGATATGATCTGGGAAGATGGCGGAGCTGAAGGCTGGATTCAAAACACAATGACTCTGTTGAAAAGAAACCCAAGAAACCATTAGGTAGGGATGACTATCTATTATACGTATATATGTTCATTTATAGACTAATCCGATTATCATATATATATACAAAAACCATACAAGTTTTACTATTGTTCTTTTTTTCTTCCATATTAGAGGCCATATTATAAACTGTGCTTACAATTTCTTCGCCCGATGCGATAGACGATGAAGAAGCCAGAATGTTGAACTTGGTATTTCAGAGAAATAGACCCAACTATGAAACAAGAAAATTTAAAACGTAGGTAGGGGAATTTAGCATGACTCTTGCTACTTATAGCACGTTTACTTTTCCACTCCGATCATTTCGGTTATTAGTGTTCGTCAAGAAAGCACATTATCACCACGGACCACATAATATTGACCTTTTCCACGACAAAAATTGGATTGTCAAAAGACCTACATTCCTTAACTTACCCAAAAATGAACTAACAAAGCCGGATGTATTTCAATTTACTTTCAACAAGGGCGATGGCGACAATGTTTATTTACAAGATTCATTATTTAAAGATAATCTTGATAAAGCGATGCAATATGTCTATAATGAAAAATTGACGTCCTTGGATTCCAAACAGGTACCAATAAAGAATCTTGCTTGGTTGAACTTAAGAAATTCTATATACAAACAACTAAAAGATCCAAAGCAACAAGCCCAATCCTATGTACCTTCCATAAGCGAAATCATACATCCTTCGTCTCCAGATAAATTAATCTCGCTGCTGATAAATTGCAATAAAATCAACAATTCCGTCTGGAGATCCATTCTAAAAGATTCTCAGAGCAATGATATAAGTACTTTAGATAAATTTATTCACATCCTGCAACAAACCTATGACCATACCTATGAACAGGATATCTTGCCTATGATGACGAATACAGATGATACAGATGGCGCCCACAATGTTGACATAACAAATCCGGCAGAATGGTTCTCAGAGGCAAGGAAGATTAGAAGACATATAATTATGCATATTGGGCCCACAAATTCAGGCAAAACCTATAGAGCACTACAGAAACTGAAATCTGTGGACCGTGGATATTACGCAGGGCCATTAAGGCTATTGGCAAGAGAAGTATATGATAGATTTCAGAATGAAAAGGTTAGGTGCAATTTGTTGACTGGAGAGGAAGTTATACGTGACTTAGACGATAAGGGAAATCCAGCAGGGCTAACATCGGGTACAGTAGAAATGGTACCGACGCATCAAAAATTTGATGTTGTCGTTCTTGATGAAATTCAAATGATGTCTGACGTGGATCGTGGCTGGGCTTGGACAAATGCACTTTTAGGTGTGGTTTCTAAAGAAGTACATCTTTGTGGTGAAAAAAGTGTTCTCCCTTTGATCAAAAGCATTGTTAAAATGACTGGAGATAAACTAACAATTAACGAATATGAGAGATTAGGGAAGTTAAGTGTTGAAGGTAAACCTGTTAAGGATGGGATTAAGGGTTTGCGTAAAGGAGATTGTGTCGTCGCATTCTCGAAAAAGAAAATATTGGATCTCAAGCTAAAGATAGAGAAAGATACCAATTTGAAAGTTGCTGTAATTTATGGTTCCTTACCGCCTGAAACGCGTGTTCAGCAAGCTTCTCTATTCAACAACGGAGAATATGATATAATGGTAGCATCAGATGCTATTGGTATGGGACTAAATTTGTCTATTGACAGAGTTGTATTCACCACAAATATGAAATATAATGGTGAAGAACTAACGGAAATGACTTCCTCTCAGATCAAGCAAATCGGGGGTCGCGCCGGAAGGTTCAAATCTAGTTCTACAAGTAGAGAAGTGCCTCAAGGTTTTATTACCAGTTTCGACTCAAAGGTCTTGAAATGTGTGAAGAAAGCTATAGAGTCTCCCGTGGAATATTTAAAAACTGCTGTTACGTGGCCTACAGATGAGATTTGTGCTCAGTTGATGACTCAATTCCCACCAGGTACGCCGACCAGTGTTTTATTGCAAACTATTTCAGATGAACTAGAAAGAAGTTCTGGCAACCTGTTCACGTTATCTGATTTAAAGAACAAACTAAAAATCATTGGCTTATTCGAACACATGGAGGATATTCCATTCCTTGATAAATTGAAATTAAGTAATGCGCCCGTGAAGGACATGCCTATGGTCACTAAAGCCTTCACTAAGTTTTGTGAGACAATAGCGAAGAGGCACACAAGAGGACTATTGTCGTACCGATTACCTTTCAACCTTCTAGACTACAATTGTATACCTAATGAGAGTTATTCTTTAGAGGTTTACGAGTCATTGTACAACATCATCACATTATACTTCTGGCTCAGTAACAGGTACCCGAACTACTTCATTGACATGGAGTCTGCCAAAGATTTGAAGTATTTCTGCGAGATGATTATTTTTGAGAAACTTGATCGATTAAAAAAGAATCCTTACGCACGCAAGCCCTTTGGTTTTACAAGAAGCCTGCTTCCATCCTTGAAAAGAAGATCACCTACATAATACGATATATCCTGTAAATAGAAACAGTTATACCGCTTAAATCGTTAATATAGTAGTACAGCCATTGTATGGTGCCATCATAGCGCTCAACCGGGTTTATCGTTTTCTAAAAATTGAACATCACTAATAACGAGGTGCCTGTCGTTTACCGCCAAGCCGGTTTTTTCGCTGGAGAGTGCGGTGCTACTAGCTCACCACATGTTCGTGGCCAGGTTGATGGATTACCGTTGAGGAAAGGGTAGTAAAGTATATAAAGAGGAACAACAAGTACTTCCATTGAAAGTAGCGGTCTGCTGTTTTCTGCTTCTTTGTATATAGGTTTTCTAACGCACGTGCCGTATCATACATACTTACACAGAATAGACGAACTCGAAATGTCTCAAAACGTTTACATAGTTTCGACCGCCAGAACCCCAATTGGCTCTTTCCAAGGTTCTCTATCTTCCAAGACAGCTGTAGAATTGGGTGCTGTTGCTTTAAAGGGTGCGTTGGCCAAGGTTCCAGAATTGGATGCATCTAAGGATTTTGACGAAATTATTTTTGGTAACGTTCTTTCTGCCAATTTGGGCCAGGCCCCAGCCAGGCAAGTCGCATTGGCCGCTGGTTTAGGAAACCATATCGTTGCTAGTACAGTTAACAAAGTGTGTGCTTCTGCTATGAAAGCAATCATTTTGGGTGCTCAATCCATTAAATGTGGTAATGCTGATGTTGTTGTGGCAGGTGGTTGTGAATCTATGACCAATGCTCCATACTACATGCCAGCAGCCCGTGCCGGTGCGAAGTTTGGCCAAACTGTCCTCGTTGACGGTGTTGAAAGAGATGGGTTGAACGATGCGTATGATGGCTTAGCAATGGGGGTTCACGCAGAAAAGTGTGCTCGTGATTGGGACATTACCAGGGAACAACAGGATAACTTTGCCATTGAATCCTATCAAAAATCTCAAAAATCTCAAAATGAAGGTAAATTTGATAATGAGATTGTTCCGGTCACCATCAAGGGATTTAGAGGTAAGCCTGATACTCAAGTCACTAAAGATGAAGAACCTGCTAGATTACACGTTGAAAAATTGAGATCTGCAAGGACTGTTTTCCAAAGAGAAAACGGTACCGTCACCGCTGCCAACGCTTCTCCAATTAACGATGGTGCTGCAGCTGTCATTTTGGTTTCTGAAAAAGTCTTGAAGGAAAAAAATTTGAAACCTTTAGCCATTGTTAAGGGCTGGGGTGAGGCCGCTCATCAACCAGCTGACTTCACATGGGCTCCATCCCTTGCAGTTCCAAAGGCATTGAAACATGCCGGTATCAAAGATATTAACGCCGTTGATTACTTTGAATTTAACGAAGCTTTTTCTGTCGTCGGTTTGGTTAACACTAAGATTCTGAAGCTAGACCCTTCTAAGGTTAATGTGTACGGTGGTGCCGTTGCCTTAGGTCATCCATTGGGTTGTTCTGGTGCCAGAGTGGTTGTTACACTGCTATCCATTTTACAACAAGAGGGAGGTAAGATCGGTGTTGCTGCTATCTGTAATGGTGGTGGTGGTGCTTCATCTATTGTCATTGAAAAGATATGATTAAATTCTGTTGTTTTTCATAATCTTTTTTTAAATACATAAATATATAAGTGGCTTTATGTATAATAAGCATAATTTAAGTTCTATTTCCAATTCTTTTCTTTACGGCGGCAGGTATTCATAAACTAAAGTATACTATGCCATATACTTGGTTTTTCCGCTTGGGTAAATTGGCCGGGTGATGAACCCTTCAAATTCGTGTTGATTACTGACATTTGTGGTATAAGCAGTTTGATTCCTGCTACAATTGTAGAAGGCTGAGCAAGTTTGAACTTTTCTTTACTTTAAATTTTGTCAATTAAAAACGTTCAAATTCTTTTCATCTCTTGGAAACAAACATTTGGTTTTAAGTATCGCAAAGTGTGGTTGAAAAAATAGGGAAAATGACAGGCAACAGTGAAGATGCTGGGAAACATCTCGAAAAGGTGAGCGTCGAGCACCTTTTCCAAGATTCGAGATTCAAGCATGAAACTCATCTTCACAAACAATTTTCAGAGACCCTTGGTAAAAATTTTCAGCAAAAAATTGTTATTAAAACTCATAGAACTGATGCTGAATATCACCATAGAGAGTTGAGAGAAAAGGAGGGTGTTACTTTATTACCACCTGTTCCGGAATCGTTATTACATAAAGCCAACTTTTTGCTCGAAGCTTTTTGCTCTTCTGATAAGAGAATGCCAAAGGAATATGAAATGGAAGAAAACAAAATTGTAGTTAATGAAAAAGACATTCGAGATTCGGTTTCTTACTATCCTGATAAGAACGGAGGAAGTGTTGTGTTTTGTTACTTGCCAGATCTTGTGTTGTATTTTAAACCGCCAATGAAAGTGACAGGAAAACAATGTCCAATAAAGAGAAGTCCTTGGGAATTGATGGAGATCCAGTATCAAAAGTTTATGTATCCCTTAGAAAAACTAGAAAGACAATTTGAGGAAGTTCCTTTTAGACCCTGGTACTTCGCAATGCGGCTAAAGGAACTCTATAGATGCTGTGAAAGGTCTTTTACTAACGCGGCAAATAGAGGTAAGGCAAGGCTATTGCGTGGAAAGCAAAGAACAAAAAAGTCGTACCATAGAACTGTCGATTTAGTGTCAATGAAGATTTCTGCGCATTCGAATGCGTCATCGCCTTGCTGATGAAAAAAAACAATAAACTAAGTTTGCAATTCTATCATTATTATAATTAAGTTGTGTAGGACGTATATGTGTATATATCCGCGGTGATCTTCTTTGGATCAAAAGAAGACATTGAAAAGTCGTAAGTTCGTGAAAAAAGTATAAAGATCCCTCCAGTGCTTTTAGCTACCTTAGCAAAGCAGTTGAAAAAAATCTCCCAAAAAAGAAAAGAAAAGAAAAAACCATTACCGAATTAGAACATAAGATGATAATACAGTGAAGTATAAAAATGAGACCTGCTCAATAATCTGGTAACCATTTCTCGTTTGGGCCATCTGTGAAAGTGGAAAAATTCATTTGTAAGCATAATAGTCTATTTCTCAAAGTATCCTGCTGGAGCTTACAGTCCTTGAAAGCACCAACGTCATCAATATCGGATTGGTAGGGTGTACTGTCCATTGACGAACTTAAAAAAGTATTGTTGTTGTGGTTGTTAGTGTATTCATACTTTTCCATACTTCCGTCACTATTATAAGTTGATGGAATATCACTTTCCGGTTCAACGTCTTCTTCTTGCTCCTGCTCTTCCTCTGGCACTTGCTCTTGTACTTGCTCTTGTTCTTGGTCTTGTTCTTGGTCTGCAGCGAAATGTGATAAATCATCCAAAAATAGATTCTCATTCCTTATGATATGCGTCATATACACTTCACTAGATAAAATTGGAACTTGAGATAAGGGGCCTTCTTTGGTAAAGGAAGTAAGAGAGGAAACTTCGGACATCAATGTTTTCATATCAATTCTTGTGTAAGGATTCAACTGTAAAATCTTCGTTAACACGGCGAACAGTTCATTCGATAGAGGCAGTATTTTCTTCAAGACGTTGTTATCATTTGCAAAATGATGAAACGTGTTATCCTCCTTCTGATGAGCTTTCAGCCATGGATTTCTGATACAAGTTAGATTGATGAGAATGATGCCTAAGGACCATATGTCCCCTGTATCCGTGGGGAGGCTTGAGCAGCACTCGTCGACATGTATGCCATTGGTTGTGGTATTCAAACAATACAGTATTCTTTCTGGAGCCATGTAGTATGAACTTCCAACACACACATTTGGAGCCAAATACTTGGATTTAGTGGAAAGCCCGAAATCGCATAAATAAGCGTTATCGTTGCGATCTAGTAGAACGTTTTCTGGCTTGATATCGCAATGATATATACCGAGACGATGACAGTGGTCCAGCGCTGAACAAAGTTGTAGAAAAACTTTCTTGATCAAAACCCCATCATTTATAAAATGCTTATGGTCTACTATCGACGTGAAAAGGTCTCTGTCGTAATAATCCATCACTATGAAGGTGGCAATGGACGATTCCAAAACTTGGTGAATCTTCACGATATTTCCGTGCGACTGCACTTTCAACTGAAACGCAATCTCCCTGTAGTGTGGTAGCCTATTTAATTCGTTTTCTGTCAACTGTAATATCGAATCTAGATCAACCAAAGGCAAAAACAACTTCTTTTGGAAACTTTTGAAAAAGTGATACAGCTGTGTTTGTAGAAGAGTGGTTCGTGCTACTTGAGAGTTGTTATTTAAGCCGTTCTTGTTATAAAACTCATCCATCGAGGAAGACTTGAAGACGGTTTTCACTGCATATTCACGGTTGGTCAGTATGTCCACCACATGGAACACAAGTCCATATGCACCTGACCCTATCTGGGACGTTATTCTGAAGTTGTTCAGTAAGCAGTCTGACAACATTTGTACATAAAATTTTCTTCTCGAGTATCCTCCTGTTTAATGTTCGCTTTGAAAGAGGTTTTTTTCCTCAGGTCTGCTTAAGTCAATGAACCCTCTTAACAGTTTACTAAATATATTTTTGTATAATATATAAGAGCGTGAATCTAGAGATACTTATTTCAAGCGAAAAAAGGCAATAAGAGCAGAGCATGAGAAGAAAAAGGAAAGAGAAATACTATATGCATTTGTAGATTGTTGTCCCGTGGGCGCCGACTAAGAAAACACCGCAAGGACATTAGGTCCGGAAAATTCGTCGCACGGTTTTAGTAGGGTCACAAATATTATTAAGCTTTGTGGTAGGAACAGAAGGGCCTGCGGGCCCTTCTGTCCCCACTGCGCTTTTGTTCCGACACCGTTTCTTTTTTGCATTTGTCCCATGATCCTCTGCCTCCCCCCCCACAAAATTGCTCTAGTACCCGCCCAACGCGCTTTCTTCGGCTGATAGATGAGCTCCGGTTTCGTGAGAGCGTTGGAAATAGGAGGAAACAGAAGAGAACGAAGAAGGCGTACCTCCGAGAAATGTCCCGGAAACGTGGGTGCGAGCTGAAAAGATTGTGCTTTCATCCTACATTCCTCATGCGTGATTGGCCGCATGTCGCCCGATGCCTAGTTGAGTGACACCGCGTGGTACATCTACATCCATATCACGCGCCTAAACATAGCAGCAGAGGACTCGATGGCGCTGCATACTACGCCATCCTACTGAGGAATGTGTGATAAGCATCCTCTTCGGAAATACCTTACCAAGTCTCAAATGGGGGAATTGTTCCGACCATATTCAGCCCATGAAGACAGATTTTTCCGGGGGAAGGTCGAGAACCGCAGTGACGTAAATACGACAACATCGCTCGCGTTAAGTAAGATTATATACATTATAATTATAATGTATAGCACTTGTCACCTGAAAAGTGTGCGCCAGCTGGACGTACCATGAAGGCACATTCCATCGCAGTGATGCTAAGACGGTTCATCGATATGTCCAATTGTTAATTGTTTTGCGGTTAATACATTCAATGATAGAATAGGTTTATACTGCAAGCAGGCTTGGCTGTTAGTTCTGGGGGTCCATCTTCGTTTATTCCTTCTTTTCTAGAATAGTCAAAAATACTGCATTTGGCAATCATATACTCTGCGAAAAACGTGCTCGTAAGACATGCAGCGTGAAAGGGAAGAAGAAAAAATAAAAAAAATAAAAAAAAAAGGAAAAAAGATTAAGTAGTTAGTCACATAATCCTTATAGGTAGAGTAGAGTGTACCAAGAAGGAAGGCGAAAATACTTCAAAGTATACATGTACTGAGAAGCATGTCTTTCTCATCTATCTTATCACAGGATATCACAGAAGATATCACACCACCAGCAAATTCTTCTACCTTAGGCTCAAGAGAACAGCTCGTTTTCAGGGCTTATCAGAATGAACCTTGGCTATCTGGTATAGCTTTAAATCTTATCTTAGATAAAAAACATATCGTTGTAGACAGAGAACTGTTGTTCCAGGTGCTGATGGTGGAGAATATCACCAAGTCCAAGCTAACACAGATCGATGACATAAGGACCAAGTTGGATCCGAAAAAACAGAAAGTGGACAGACTACGATCGGGGCAGCAGGGGACTGGCGCTAAGAGATACGAGGTCATCACTCAAGTGAACATGGAAGATGACGGGAACGTAACTGAAAATAACGGCCCTAACGATTACAACAACTACAAAGATTATAATAATAACGAAAGTGCTGCCAAGAACAAAGCAGTGTTCAAATTGACACTGCAGAGTAAATCCGGTGATGTCTTCTTTGCAATCAACTCGACTGCCATACCTTGGAGCTCTTGCATGCTGGGCTCCAAAATTGTCATATTGCCAGGAACTGTGTTCAATAGAGGCGTTTTCATATTGAAGGACTCACAAGTCATTTTTCTCGGCGGCATCAACAGAGTTTGGAACGAAAACAGAGATGAGAAGTTTTGTGATTATTTGGAATCCAAATTACAACGTGACAAACAGTTCGTGAATGGTGGCCCCAAGAAAAGAAAAGCCAACGATTAGCACATGTCGCTTTCTTTTGTATATTTTGAGGGGCGTTTTACATACTATATATATATGCTAAATATTACATTATTTTGTATTTTTCGTGTTTATATTCAATGAGATGCCAGGCTTAGTCGAGTAACATTTCCCAAAGCTCGTCAGTCTCTTTAAAGTCATGGTGAACAATGGAGACAAGACAGTAATCGGTGTGGACTTGTCTCAAAAGAATATTTGCTGGAGTGTTTCTTGGAAATAACTTGGCCCATTCTGACCAGATACTGAAGGCTTCATCTCTCCATGCCTTGAATGACTCTTCTTCGATTATTGTGGTTTGTTTGACCTGACTGTTGGGAAAAACACCCCATGTTACAACACTTGAACTATGTGGATCCAGGTTCGTTTCGAATGAACCAGATGAATCGCCCGCGTAGTAGCTAAATTTCCGGCGTCCGTAATGGTCCAGCTTGGGTTTTAATGTTGTTTCCCATTGTTGCCTGTGAATAAACATTTCCACAAACGCCTTTTGGTACAACCTCCCCTTTGCGGGCCCCCAACCAAATATTTTATCGCTGCTTAATGTAGCGTTCGTAGCTGGTTGAGATGCTAACGTCAAATATCCGCGATAGTTCAGTTGAATTAGTTCTTCTTGAATTAACGCCGTTTCAGCTGAAAGTCCCAGGTCAGACCAGGGAATCGCATCGGTGGAGCCTTCCAAGTACTTCACAAAAATATCTTTTAAATCCCCGATTGACTTTGGAGTACCCCACCATTCAAGTGCCCTGTTTTTGCTCACTTTGATGGACGGTCCATAACCGTCAATTTCACCATATGCGGGAGATCTAGAATCACCAAATCTACCGTTGGGGAACTCATCCCAAGTAGCATCACGACCCAAAGTTCCGTGACCTTTAGAAATAGATATTAATGCCTTCTTAGATGGCATGGAACCACTCTCATTGTTATAGCGCAAGCCTTTTTCAGTAACGATAGCCCTATTAAAAATCAACTTGGCTGAATCGAGACTTGAGTGTCTTCTCCTCTTCCGGTTTGCAGCATAATCTTCATTTGAGTCATCTAGTACAATATCCCCATCGGCATCCTCTATTGGCACATTTTCTATACTTCTTATTTCACCACCAGTTTCATCTTCTCCTTCTTCTTCGCTAGATTCATTTATGATATGCGATAAAATAGAGGACTGTGAAACGATTTGAGCAATGGCTTTCTCCAAATTCAAAGTATAGAAATGAAATCCTTTGATTCTACCTGATGTTCTTTGATATATTTCCTGAACAAGTTCGATAAGAATATCTACACCAATGGACTTCACGGCGTTATCGTCCGATTGGATTTCTGGGGGGAACCTACTCAGTATAGTGTGTGGGATAGACGCATGTGACAACTTTGCAGCTCTGTGGAATAGCAAATAAGAGTTAATAGGCATCAACCCAGGAAAGAGAGGTAAGTTTTGCGAAATGCGCTCACGAAATAACGTTTCAAAAGTTAAGAACTTTTCGACATCGTAAAAAAGTTGTGTGATTACGAAATCTGCTCCAGCGTCAACTTTTTCTTTCAAATATACTAAATCTTTCAACGGATCTTGCTCGTTACCTTCTGCTTCACCTTCGCAATGTCCTTCTGGATAAGCTGCAACCCCAACGCAAAATTCGTCCCCATATCTTTGTTTGATATAACGAACTAAGTCAGCTGCATATTTGAAAGGTGATTTGTTTGATTGAGAATCCAGCCAATCTTCCCCAATAGGTGGATCACCCCGAAGAGCAAAAATATTCCTAATTCCTGCATTATAACATCTATCCAGCGCATCATCAATGATGTTTTTATCAGTGTTGGTGCAAGTCAAGTGCATACAAACCGGTATATTTAGTGTCTGTTGTGCTAAAGAAGCTAATGCCAGAGTCTTCTCCGCAGTAGTACCCCCAGCTCCCCAAGTGACTGTGATAAACAGCGGATCTAAGGCGGACATACGATGCATACGTTCCATTAAGTTCCTTGTCCCTAAATCTGTCTTTGGTGGGAAGAATTCTAACGATATAAATGGGGAAGCCCTCGCATTGTATAGATCTCTAATGAACATATTTAAGAAATGCAATCACGTTCTCTCGTTCAATATCCCTGAAAAAGCACGAATTCAAGCAAGTATAAGACCTAAACCCAAATTTCCTCTTCACGTGCCAACCAACAACTTGAATGCCCTTTTTTGCCCCTGTTTTGTGGCAGTTCTTTATCATTAATATAGTACAGAAAAGCTTCACTCGCTTATCGCATGGAAAGAAGGCTGACTACAGTGAATATCGCGTCTAATGAAAAAAAAAGTCGGGATGAGTAAACTTTTTGTCTGCGTGGCGTAAGGGATAGAGAAATATCCAGAAATATTGGAAGCTTCAAGATGTCGGAGTGCACTCAGTGTGCCATTACTAAATGTTTAAAAATAATATTGTTCTGTGCCGTTAAAAATACTTTCCCAGATGTCTCAGTTATTCTATCAAGGAGACTCGGATGACGAGCTACAAGAGGAACTTACCAGGCAAACAACTCGAGCATCTCAAAATTCCGAAAACCAAAAAAAAGATCAATTCGGCGATTCCAAACAATATGATGTAGTGGGTAATGAGGGTGGCAAGCTTTTAGATGAAGGTACTGTGTTGTACCCGTTGATACCTAATGAACCAGATGATATAGAAACTTCTAAGCCCAGTATCAGCGATATCAGGGCGGTTGATATTCAACTGACTCTATCGTTGCCATTCCAGCAAAAGGTAGTAGAAAACTCATTAATTGCTGAAGATGCGTTGGTTATAATGGGCAAAGGACTGGGCCTGCTTGATATTGTGGCCAATTTGTTACATGTTTTAGCTACACCGACATCCATTGACGGACAGCTAAAACGAGCGCTGGTACTAGTACTGAATGCAAAACCCATAGATAATGTAAGAATTAAGGAAGCCTTAGAAGAATTATCGTGGTTCACTAATACTGAGAAGGAAAAAATTGGTGATGCCATGGAGATAGATGATGAACTTTTTGAAAGGCCTTTTAACATAGTTACTGCAGACTCCTTGAGTGTGGAAAAAAGAAGAAAATTATATATATCTGGTGGCATCTTAAGCATCACTTCCAGAATTCTCATTGTGGACCTCCTATCTGGTATTATTCACCCAAATAGGGTTACCGGTATGCTGGTACTGAATGCAGACTCACTTCGACACAATTCGAACGAGTCATTTATATTAGAAATCTACAGGTCTAAGAATACTTGGGGATTTATTAAGGCCTTTTCTGAGGCACCAGAGACATTTGTGATGGAATTCTCACCTCTCAGGACGAGAATGAAGGAGCTACGGCTAAAGAACGTTTTGTTATGGCCAAGATTCAGGGTGGAGGTATCTTCATGTTTGAATGCTACGAATAAAACGTCACAGAACAAAGTCATTGAAGTGAAAGTATCATTAACAAATTCTATGTCTCAGATTCAATTTGGGTTGATGGAATGTTTAAAGAAATGTATTGCTGAATTGAATAGAAAAAACCCTGAGCTAGCCCTGGAGTGGTGGAACATAGAGAATGTCCTGGATATTAACTTTATAAGATCGATTGATTCGGTGATGGTACCAAACTGGCATCGAATTTCTTATGAATCAAAGCAGCTGGTTAAAGATATAAGATTTTTACGCCATCTGTTAAAGATACTCGTAGCCTCTGATGCTGTCGATTTTTTTGGAGAGATTCAACTAAGTCTGGATGCCAATAAACCGTCAGTATCCCGAAAATATAGCGAATCACCATGGCTACTGGTTGATGAGGCGCAATTGGTAATATCATACGCAAAGAAGAGAATTTTTTACAAGAACGAATACTCTTTGGAAGAAAATCCAAAATGGGAACAGTTGATTCGTATATTAGATGATATTGCGTATGAGAGAACAAACAGCAGTTTTCAAGGGCCTACTTTAATTGCATGTTCCGATAATTCTACATGTTTACAACTGGCAAGGATCTTAAATGCTTCAAACAAAAAGAGAGGAATGCGCCAGGTACTATTGAATAAGCTGAAGTGGTACAGAAAACAGCGAGAGGAAACAAGAAGGTTAGTTAAAGAAGTTCAAAGCCAGGAGACGTTTCCAGAAAATGCAACATTAAACGTTAGCTCGACATTTTCTAAAGAGCAGGTGACTACGAAAAGAAGAAGAACCAGAGGTGCTTCTCAAGTTGCAGCTGTTGATAGATTGAGGAATGCGGAAACTAACATAGATATGGAGGAAGTTTTGGAGGATAAAAAATTAGCAGAAGAAATCAAAAAGGAAAACAGTAATAATTCGAATGGTGGTCAGAAAGAAGATAATGACATCAATTATGAAGATAATGTTGTGAATGATTCAAAAATATTTGATATACAAGAACAAAACGATGTAGTTGTTATTGATGATGGAGATGCAGAGCTTGAGAACGAAGATTTTGAGTATGCGGACGAACTTCCACAACGTACTGCAACTCACTTCAATAAGCAATTATGGATAGATCGTTGTAATGAGTATGATTATGTTGACCGTCAGGATGAAATTTTAATCTCTACTTTTAGGAATCTCAATGACAACTGCTCACTGCAGGAGATGATGCCTTCTTATATTATAATGTTTGAACCAGACGTTTCGTTTATTAGGCAAATCGAAGTTTATAAGGCCATAGTAAAGGATTTGCAACCAAAGGTGTATTTCATGTATTACGGTGAGAGTATCGAAGAACAAAGTCATTTGTCGGCTATAAAAAGAGAAAAAGACGCTTTCACAAAGTTGATCAAAGAGAACGCAAATCTATCACATCACTTTGAAACGAATGAAGATCTTTCCCATTACAAAAATTTAGCAGAAAGAAAGTTGAAACTTTCCAAATTACGAAAATCCAATACCAGGAATGCAGGGGGACAGCAGGGGTTTCATAACTTTACTCAGGATGTTGTCATTGTGGATACACGTGAGTTTAACGCTTCATTACCAGGTTTACTCTATCGATATGGCATAAGGGTTATCCCTTGTATGTTAACAGTTGGTGATTACGTGATAACCCCAGATATCTGTCTCGAAAGAAAATCAATATCGGACTTAATTGGGTCATTACAGAATAACAGATTAGCTAACCAATGTAAAAAAATGCTGAAGTACTATGCATATCCAACACTGTTGATTGAGTTTGATGAAGGGCAGTCGTTTTCTTTAGAACCTTTCAGTGAAAGGAAAAGTTATAAGAGTAAAGACATATCAACTGTTCACCCTATATCAAGCAAGTTATCTCAGGATGAAGTTCAATTAAAACTAGCCAAGCTGGTATTGAGATTTCCAACTTTAAAGATCATATGGTCTTCCTCTCCCCTGCAGACTGTGAATATAATTCTAGAATTGAAATTAGGGCGTGAACAACCTGATCCTAGTAATGCTGTCATATTAGGAACAAATAAAACTAGATATCATGATAACAGCACTGCAAAGGGCTTAAAAGGTGGCGATAATGAATCTAAGTTCAAGAAGCTATTAAACGTTCCAGGGATATCAAAGATTGATTATTTCAATCTCCGTAAAAAGATCAAGAAGTTCGATAAGCTTCAAAAGCTTTCTTGGAACGAGATTAATGAACTTATCAATGATGAAGATTTGACGGATAGAGTATATTACTTCCTGAGGACAGAAAAGGAAGAGCAGGAGCAGGAGATGACAGATGATAATTCATGAATACATACGAAGACTAGGAACGATAACGTTCTCGATGATCATGATGAATTTTCGGAAGCACATGTGATTTTTTTATATTTTAATAAGCTTGGTTGGAACATTATCATGAGTGCAATAAAAGTTAAAAACAATGAAGGTATTTGTTTATCTCATGATAATATTCTTGACCATTTTTTTTTCAATGGTAATTCATTCTTCATTTACTTTTTGGTAGTACTGTTCACACGAGGTTTATCTCTCCTTGATTATAGACCTTTACTTATTCTTTTTATATAGGATAATAATGAACTATTTATAAACTTATGTTACCTTGAATTTGTCAAACAACTCAAAATCAGCTTTACTCTAGCTTCATCATTATCAATTTTTGTTTTACTTCTCATATTTGTACAAAATCTGGAAATATCCTTTCCATGTTTTACTTCTTCGTATACCTATAAGTCTTTTTTTGCAACCATAATTCTCAGGAACCACCCCTTATAAAAAAGGGAACAGTAATACGAAAGGTCTTATATAAAACTGTTTTGTTTATTCAAGAATAAATTGTGAACCTTGGAAACTAATACTTGCTTTGAAGTATCTTCTGTTTACTTTACTTGTGTAAAGTTTGCCTTTTGATAAATCAGAGAAACTGGCATCCGTTTCAGTACCTAGTTGTTGCTTATATGCGAGTAGCTCTGTTTAAACAAAAGATCACCTTCCGCTTGAGCAAGAAGTTCGAATATTATGTGCTTTGTTAATCTCCATGCCTACAGCAACCGCGCCTATTGTCAAATATCCGAGGGTCCAATTTAGGCACCGCGTGTTCACAGAAAAGCAGGAAGCTGTTCATGTCAGACACCACAAAATTCGATTTCATATAAAAAAGGGAATGTGTCAATAAATAGCCATTTTTTTACATTCATTGGGTCTTTTCTTAAAGTGTACCAATATTTCTGAAATTACTGTGTATATAAAATAAAAAGGAAATGATTATAACTCAAATATTAGTTAAAAAATCAATATCTCAAGCGCAACCAGTATTTGCTTCACCAGTTGGTTTACTATAGCAATATATTATCTATAAGTACGTGAGTAGAAAGTGCTTTCCACTCATATTATGTTATATAACAAAGAACAGAAATTTAACAGTATTGATAGCTCTAATCGCAGAACAAAGTTTCACTTTGATCGTTTTGTACAAATGGTTCTGTTCATTGCTGCCAACCCTGATTGTTACTATTCAGTTGGTAGCGCCCCGGTCACCGCCGTCAATCCATATTTGAAAAGAGCAGATATACTCGAACAAAAAATCAAAAGTTTAAACACTGCACTGGGTTCAAAATTGTACGGAGAAAATTGCGTTGGTGGGTCTCTAAGTAATACAACCATACTTGCGCCTTTGTCCTTGCCATCACTGCCACTATCATCCAATGGAAAGAAATATTCAGCAGTTCATAGACCGAAAAGCAGAAAGAAGCAAACTATACTCCCTAACGGAAAACCAAAAGAGTGCGCCACATGTGGTGACACTTGGACTTCCCAGTGGCGGAGTGGACCCAATGGGAACGTGGAGCTGTGTAGCCGATGTGGTATAGCTTATAGAAAGAAAATGGAAAAGAAGATACGGCCAGGATAATCTATCCGCGGTAGCGTTATTATTTGTTTCTAGTCATAAGTAATTAATTATTCGTAAAAAACCGTATACTATAGTTATTTTCTTCTCATATTTTTCATTTCAGAGGAGAGAAATATTATGTTTCGTAAGAAGTACACAATATTCGTTCCGCAAAAAAAACAAATGAAAGAAAGAAAATACTGACTTCATTTCAAAACAAGAAATTCGTATCAGGTCGAACGCTACCATTATTCGTATGGTCCAGTATACTCACATTTCAATAATTAAGAAATTTATATCAACGGTTCAAGCCATTTTGAATTAATGTTAGCTCATCACTGAATTTTTTTATATTATCTTTTTGGAGCTTTTATTACGCCTCTTTCCTTATCAAACGATCTGAATATTTCTACCTACGTGTAACTAATGAATAACTGTATGTATGAAAAATACTCACTTTAAAGCATCCATTAAAATCAAATGCGCAATGAATTTTCTCATTCTAATCGCATCATTATAACCAAAATCTAATAAAGCATCAGCACTCCCGTATAATGTATTCATACAGACGTAAATACCACAGTCATAGCCATTTGGTTGCTGTGGACAGTCTAAATGAATCAGATCGAAGTCCTCCCCCATTGTATGTTTACTTTCCTCTATAACATATTTTTGTAGATCATTTAAAATTGCAAAACTCATGGCATTCGGACCATTCGATAACGAATCTACGTAACCTATGGTTTTCTTTCTTAAATCAATTACGCCCAACGCCCAATGAGATTGGTTTAAATTTATTGGCGCGAAGATTTTATCTAGTTTATCAAGTTGTGTCTTCTTCCTTTTCATCCACCTCCGAACGCCCTGATAACCCCTCTCTGATAAATTAGTATAAAAAAAAGAATTAAATGCTACTGTATTAGGAGTTGATCTTTCAATGTACTTCATAAAAAATTCAATGATAGTGTCATTAAGCCACCTTCTTGGCGCCAGGGTCTTGAAATCACGTACAGTTATCTCTAAGTTATCTCTGTTCATTAATTGAGTGTTTTCTCTAGATGCAAACACTTTCTGTACTTGATTGTCTTCTTTTTCACTTAGTTCAGGAACCAATTTCTTTTTAGCCAGCTTTGCTTTCTTTTTATTGAGATCTTCTTGAATCTTCTTCCTTTCATTCAAAATCTCGTTATATCTCTTGAAATCTCTTTCAAATTCTAATATAGATTTATCGAATTTTAGCTTTTGATTTAAATAATCCTTATGTTTTCTTTCCAAAGATGATACTTTCTTCTCTTTAACAAATACCAAATCATCATCATTTTCACCAGTCGATTGTATTCTATTCTTATTGCTTTCAATTAAAATTGTTTTAATCTTTTCAGTTAATTCGATTATAGACTTCTTCAAGCCAGTATCTTTTTCCCTATCCATATCCATTAATTTCAACTGCCTCTCTCTTTCATCTTTTAATATCTTCGGGACTTTATATTCTCCATTGAATATTTGTCGCAAGTATATTGCTTCTTCAGATTGCGCTCTTGATACCAGTTTAGTATTATTAATATTCTGTTTCATGTGTTTTTTTCTTCTAATGAAGGTTGTTCCATATTGCGGCTTATCAAAACAACTCTGAGCAGAAGTTCCACTTTTTGGGTTAGAACCGATGGCACTTGTCTTCCACTTACTCCAACCAAAGGGATCCCTTGATAATGTTATGCTAGAAATCTTATCATGACCATTTTGCTGGGAAGTCAAAGAGCTAAATGATGAGTCTAGAGGCGTACCTATGTCTTCATGCGCAATTCTTCTCTTTTTGTTTGGTAAAACCCACATGGATGCATCGGACTTGTGTTTTCTTATGTCTAAAGGAGACTCTTCACGTACGCTATATTGTATGCTACTGCTGACTCTTGAGCTTCTGCTTTCAAGATCGCTATTATCATTTGTATCAACCTCAGTACTATTGGTATCGTAAGGTTCATTTTTCACAAGTGCGTGCCACAAGTATCTACCCGAATTCCAAAAAGTTTCTCTAAGGCCTTCTATAAGACCACCTCTCTTAATTCTCTCTGGTCTATCTTTCATCACTTCTTCCATTGATAAAACGCGACGGTCACTTAGATAATTGAATCTTGACGTATTTGTTCTTCTCTTATGAACACCACTAAAACTAACTGATCTTATAGATTTAGTACGATTGTTAAATTTCTGATGATTTGGGTAGCACCTATACGTGGAAATTGGTGAAAATAAGGGGGAATAGGCGTTGTTATTATTATGCTGTCGGGAGTTTTTATGCTTATCTACTTCTACTGACATTATTTTATGATATCTAAGAAGTCAGTGGAAGAAAAAGAAAAAAGGCTGAAGTATTATCGGATATTAACGACAGTTTCACCTATCAAAATCAATTCGTCAGATCAATAACAAACTTATCTGCCCTTGCGGTTTGCTTTGGCAATTAGTACATTTTCTCACAATGTGCATTTCAAATTTTTAAAAATAAAAAAAGAAGGCGGTCGGGCATCAACTGAAGACAAGACTACTCAATATGATTTAATACGGAAATGTAAGATAACTAAAAAGAACGATCAATCAATTATGTTCTCAGTTGATACTAATTCGGTATATGTATATACATTGTAAGACATCTATCGTTCTTATTCTCCGACCAAATTGAAAATAAAATCTTGAATCGGTTTCAGAGTACTGGGTAACGAAGACTGGGAGGAAACGTTTATTAATTCTCTTTCCCTCCTAGCCGCTTCCTTAAAAGCCACGCTAAAGTTAACAACTAAAGTGACAATTAACACAACAGCAACCAAGATAGGACCCAGGGGCGCATCCAAATGCTTACCGCTTCTACCTTTTATTAGTGTTAATCTTTTTAAGTAGGTCCTATAAGCCCATAATCCACAAAATAAGGTCAAAAAGAAATACACGTAAGCTAACAAATCAGCTAGCTGCGGAAATTCGGATTTCTGCACCGAATTATAGATAGAAAACGTCAATACACTCAACAACGTTGTTACACTCAACCATCTATTGAATGTACGTTCATTGGCAAGCCAAACTTTTGCTTCAACTTTGACAGGGCCAGCGTTTTTCAAAAGATGAACTGGTTTTTTAACTCCTGGAGGTAATTGAAAGGAAGAGGCACTATCTGCATCATCGGAGTAGGGGTCTGTTCCATTTTCCGAGATATTTTTCCCAGCAAGGATTTTTAGAAATGCTGCTTTTGTTTTAATCTTTTTCTTTTTGACTGCAGATTTCGTGGGTAATGTAGTACCATCTTCGTCAGATGATTCGTGATCCTCTAAATCAGCAGCAGTGTGGCAAGTACTCTGATCTCTTTGCTCTTGTCGTCCAATGGGCGTTCTATCTGACAGTGAGATCTTAGATAATCTTCTCATGTTGTCAAGTTTATCATGAATGGTTTTTTGTTTTTCTAAAGTTTTCTTCTCTTCTTCGTAAGCTTCTTGTGGATTCTTTCTGATGTCAGTTTCTAAATCGGGCAACCAGAATGGTAAAATGTCGATATATTTATCGTCTTCACCGAACAAGGAAGCGACACCTTGTAAATATAAAGAAAATTTGGGAACTTCATTGACCAAATGCGAATTAATTAAATCCTTAATCCATTCATGATTCGGCATTTGAGAATTATTCTTGTTTATTACCTTAATCTCCATCACCGAATATGGGAACTTTGAATATTCCCCTGGTCTCAGAAACCTCAAGGGATTAGGAACATTAGAATCAATATCATCACGATGCCAATTGGCAGGGTTTCTAATAGGCCTATCTTTGTCCAATGAATCCTCTCTAATGTACATGATGTTGGAATCAATGGTAACTCTAATACTTTGATCTCCAGGAATTTGAAAAGCAGTTCTATTGTAAATAGCTCTCAATACTGGTTGCAACTTTTTGTCAACAATGAAATTTTGAATATTGTTGAAGTCACTGGATAGTTTTTCTAACTCTTCCTTTTGAGTACCTCTTTCTCTTAGTTGGTTGATTAGATAGTTCTTGTAACTAGGGTCATTTTTGAAAATGAAATTGTTGATGAATTTGGCTTTCATTTGTAGTCTGATTTCTTCAAAACTAGAATTACCAGTTTCGGTATTTTCTGTAAAAGTCCTCTTTTCCAAAAAGATATCAGGTTTTTCTAGTAATTTACCAATCCATCTCAATCTTAATGTAGGTGCAGCACTAATTTTCATTAGTCTGTTATTATACAGATCGAAAAATTCGTTGTCAAAATACAGTGTCGTGATTATTGGATCATATGATTGTGGAAAAATAACGTTCTTTGATCCTCCAATCTCAACGTCCTCATTACTATTAGCATCACTAGAAAGACTATTAGTCTTTCCATCAATATTTAGGCGCGCTCCAACTTGCACGCGAACGTCTGGTTCTATATTATCAACAAAATCGTCATTCTCACTTGGAACAGATGCATAAAGCAAAGCAGGTAAATGCCTCAAAATTCTTGCTTTAACCTCCATTATGTTGTCATCGTGAATCCAAAACTTGTAGCTTTTGAAACTTGTGTCTTCAAGATTAGAAAAATGCGATAATTTGGAAGTAGTTGCTAATGATTTAGACATCGTATTTGGATGATCATAATTTGACCTCAGGAACTCATATAAGTATGAGATCCTATATAACAAGGGAGAGTACTCTTCTGAGTTATTAAATGGTAGTTCCTTCAACCTAACTTGCAAAAGAGATTTCACAGAAGGGTAGTTTGGATGTAATTTATCGTGTTTCTTTACAATCTTAATAAACCCCGTAAAATTCAATCTGTCAAAATTATCCAATCGTTGAGTCTCATCCAAACATTCTTCTAATGCGTTCTTAAACAGCTTAGAATCTATTTTCTGAATTTGCTCAGCTGATCTAGTATTTTCCTCTAAACCATCTAATTTTCGTAAGACAGCATTATACTTCGATATTTGGAATGTGTAAACCTTTTCTAGTTCTTTATCCAAAGCCTCAACAAAATCTGATTCATTTCTCTCGGACCAATTATCGACGGCACCATGACCATCATGTATGACACTTTCCTTCAGTAACTTCTTCAACCTTTCATAGTCAATATAAGAATCCTTCCAAGGAGGATATACGTCATTAGCTAGTTTGATACCAAACAGCATCTTAAATCTTAAAAACGAAGGGACAAGAACAAATTCTGTTGTTCACTAAATGCTGAAGGGTAGATAGATAATAGTGACAATAATAGTCGTATTAAGGAGTGGTGACTTAAATTAGATCCGTGTTATGCGTACTATTACCCGTCAATGGACCCTTTCTATGTTCAAAAGGTAAGTGAGATCGAGAGAGGATGCCTGATGTAGTCCACACTTGGCCCTCTATTTAAAAGTTCTTCGAGTATGAACGCCTTCTCGAAAGTCAGGGTTGTTGTAATTGTGTTTCCACCTTTCTGTCTCGCTCTTGCAGAACCGCATGCACGTGCTAGATACTGCATTACGCTGTATTGCGCTGTATTGAGCCACGTGGGCTTCGCATATTGAAAAAAAGAAAAGCTGTCTAGCAACAATGTGCCAGGAAATCCAGATACTGATATTTACGCAGGTTGCTCATTGAACTCCAAACATTGAAAGTCACAGCATATATGCGCTCGTGTCTATTATGATGGTCTTAATGGTGGTCGTAATGATGGCTATCTATTAGGTGAAGTCGGCCGAAAAATCAGGAACGCGTAGTTTGGACTTATATAAACAGTATTTAGTTCAGATCTAGTGTTATCATATTAAGTACAGGGCAGATAAAAAACCACACAAATGGATTTTACTTCTGATACGACAAATTCACAAGACAGATCAAGCTCTCACTTAAATCTGGAAGAAGCTGTGGGCCCGCCCAAAGATAGAAAGAATGCAAACATTGATGATGACGAGAAGCAACAACTATCGCTGCTAGATGATGAGGAGTTGCGCGCCTTAAAACTACAGGAAGAGAAAGAAGCTTTGCTAACGAGGAGAAACACTCTTCTACAAGAGATCCAGTCGTACCAAAATATTCTAACCAAGGAAAGTGCTGATAAGAAACCTAAAAATGGTGATGTCCTGCAAAATGATATTACGCAGAATTTTCTTGATTTAATCTCAATTTCGTCTTCCAACTCCAATTTTGTGATGAATGACCGCAAGCAGGTCCAAAGTATCAATGGATTGACTAATTTGCAAAAGGAACTAATAACGAAGTACGACACACTACCTTTGCTGAATATGAATCTACGGCTAAGTTATTTGAGAGACCATACGTACCCGCACCTTCAAATCTCTGTACAATCCAGGGATCGCGAGCATAATGATGGGATTGAGGTTTTGCTGGTCAACTATAAATTCTGCAGAAATACAATGAATCCGTTTGAAGTTCAGTTTAAAATGTTTTATAAATTCGAAGATTCCACGTTGGTGAAATGGGAGATCTTGCGAATTTCCGCAAATGTTAGGCTGAAAGTGAGACAATTACTCGCTACACGTAATCTTCAAAGCTGTCTATTCTGTCTTTACGAATTTGACAAGATCAAGTCTAGAAGAATCAGAATTTTCCAAGATTTGATCAACTTATTGAAAAGAAAAACCAAATGCTACCTAACAAACAATGGTGACTCGTTGGTCGTGGAGAGAATCATGAGAGAGGGAGGACTAAGAACGATAAAATTACAGATAAATTTCATCATCGTAATGCCCGGTGAGAGGGGAAAACCTCGTTACTGCTTTCTTCCTATGAGTAACATATCAATAGCGTTATGGAAGGGTGGACAAAAATTCAACCAGATCGACTTGGACGAGATTTGCTATGGGCTGATCAGGGAGTATGGTGTGAGGGTGGGGTTAAAGGAAATTTGCAATGTTTGCCTATTCCCGGACATTTACACCAGGTAATTTTCCGTTCGCAATTGCTAACTGAACTGCCTGCTTAAACGATTCCGATAGGCTTGGGTGTGGAAACGTTACCTTGCAAATATCATGGGCGGTAAGGCCAAGTGACACCGCCATGGACGCCTGCGACAACAATTCATTTGCATCGTCGTTTACCATATGAACACCCAGTAGTTTCATGGTATGAGAATCGACCAATACCTTAATGAAAGAAGAAACTGTAGTGCTCTCCTTCTGTGACAGTAACGTGTTGTATCTTATGTTTTCCGAAAAGAAAACTTTACCTGTTTGGTATGGGACACGAGCGTTAATTAACTCCTCTTCAGTGTATCCAACCCAACCTATTTGGGGTTGGCAATAGAGTACATTTGGTGGAAAACTACAAGTCGGAGTTACGATGGGGCATGTACTGCTAATTGACTGAATGGCCCGTACAGCTTGTTTCTCTGCTTTGGCCGCTAGCATGGGGCCTATAGCGACATCACCAACGAGCTTAATATGAGGGTATCCTAGCAGACTTAGACTTTGTTTATCAATCTTTTCCACAAAATCCCGTTCGTCTAAGCCAAGATTGGAGATATGCAAGCCTTCTAAAAGGGGACGCCTGCCAATAGAAACCATCAATACGTCACAGTGATGTACATGTGCTTTCTTCAACGGTTTGTTCAGTAACGTCACATTCAACTGACCAGCAACATCTGTTTCCGCAAATTTCACTCTTGTATCCAACAAAAAAATAACACCCTGAGACTGCAAGAGTGTTTTGGTGGCTGAAGCCAACTCATGGTCCATATTCTGACACACCTCGCCCTGAGATTCGATTATGGTAACCTGCGAACCCAAATTATTGAATATGCACGCGATTTCCAGTCCAATAGTGCCTCCGCCCATGATGGTAAAACGTGAAGGTACGTAATCCAGCGACAAAGCCCTGCCGGGTGAGATTATCTTGTCCTCATCGATTACAACACCCGGACACTGAATAACCGCAGACCCAGTCGCCACAACAATGTACTTCGCTTCTACCATAAACCTGTCCATACCGTGCTGTTCTATCTCAACGTGGTGAGAATCCTTGAAGGCAGCAGTTCCCTTATACATAGTAACACTATTCTTACAAAGCTCGCGCTCGTACATATTACTCAAACCTTCTATAGTTTGCTTGAGTGCGCTCTGTGCTGCCTGCATATCAAATTTTGCAGACAGCAGTTTTACACCACGCTTTTCCATGGCTTCCTGCTGGCGTAACTGTCGGTAAAAATAAGATTCATCTAGCAAGGTCTTGGACGGAACTGCCCCGTCTATGAGGTAGGTGCCTCCCAAAGAGACACGACGGTCAACACAGGCTGTACGCAGGCCTGCCTGTGAAGCTTGCGTCGCCGCAGTGAAGCCGCCGGGACCACATCCAATTACTAGAACATCGTAAACTACTGAATTATCCGTCATTGTACTTCTTTACTGCTCTTGTTCCCATCTCTAATACTAGCCTCCATTATATTCTCTTTCTTTCACTCTCTTTCGTAAAATGGTGCGCATGTTAAATAGCCGCCGAGCGAGAGAAGACATTTGATCGCAGGTCTGGGTGTACCCCCTGTTTGAGCGCTCCACCCAGTCCTCGTCGGAGAATGATGCCACCGCACCCGGATTCCCACAGAAATAACCGCATAAAAAATTTCTAACCCGGATCATACGTTTATCGTGATATGCATTACGAGTATCTCCGATTACGAAACGACGCCACCCCCTCCTCCCCCAAAGAACCGAGAGAAGATTTTTTTAAACTGAACGCTGATTGACTTTACGTATTATCACCACTATGCATTATTGTTGTTGTTTCTGTTGTTGTTGTCAGAGGTAATCATATTCACATTGCGTTTTAGTCACAACCACCTTCCGGTATTCACCATTCGTATTGAATAACAATAATTTATACCGCAAAAACACTACACAACAAGACAGCTGATCACACTTTGTTTACCTTAATTTTCATTATTTATTTTTCCTAAAAATAATTGTTGTGTGGCTCTATCCTAATTACACCACCTCTACTTTGGCATTTCGCGTTGTTACTTTCCAGAGATTACAGCATATTGTTCACCGAGTAATAATCACTGACTGGCGGCTATTCCTTTTACCACTCATTACTCTTATAATTTTCTTTTTTTATCTCGATTTTCTCTTTCTTTTCGTGTCTTATAATAATAATAATAATAATAATAATAATAATAATAAAAATAGTAATAAATAAAGATGGATTTCTTTAATTTGAGTAATAATAATAATAATAATAATAATAATACTACTACTACTACTAATACTACTAATAATAATAACGATATTAATACTACTAATAAAAACCATAGTACAAGCAATAATAACAATAAAAATGATAATGGCAGTAACAACAACTTGAATGCCGGTGCCAATGGTGTGGACGATTTCCAGAATTTTTTCGACTCGAAGCCCTTTGACCAGAATCCGGATTCTAATAATGACAATAAGAATAGCGACAATGGCAACGACAACGATAACGACAACAACAATATTAATAACAACAGCATGACAACTTCTAGCGCGAACTTTACTTCTCCAACAGCGGTCGTCAACAATGCTACCGCTAACGTTACCAGTGCAAAGGCTGCTAATTTCATTCAGAATCAGTCTCCTCAGTTTAATTCTCCGTATGAATCTAACAATTCCAACGCGAACTTGAACAGTCTGTCTCCTCAGGCCATCTTAGCGAAGAACTCAATTATTGATTCCTCTAATTTGCCTTTACAAACGCAGCAACAACTGTATAGCGGTAGTAACAATAATGCTGCGGCTGCGAATGATAATGTCATAACACCCCATTTTATCACTAATGTCCAATCAATTAGTCAAAATTCTTCTTCCTCTACTCCAAATTCAAACGCAAATCCTACGCTAAATACAAATCAACAATTCTTGCCATTTAACAATGGAGTTTCCAACAACAATAGTTTGACGGCTAACCAGCTTATGTCTAATCACGGTACCTCAAGCTTGATGGATAGGTCATCCTCCGCAAGTAGTGAATTTGTTCCGAGCACAAATGGCAACAACAACAGTATGCGTAATAACAGCAATAACAGTATGACTAATAACAACAGTAATAACGTTACTGTTGTTCCTACAGCCAACACCGTTAATAGCAATAATGCGAATTCGAACGCCAACACGGTATTTTCTGAAAGAGCTGCAATGTTCGCCGCTTTGCAGCAAAAGCAACAACAACGTTTTCAAGCTCTGCAGCAACAGCAGCAACAGCAACAACAGCAGCAGCAACAGCAGCAACAGCAACAGCAACAGCAGCAACAGCAACAGCAACAGCAGCAACAGCAACAGCAGCAGCAACAGCAACAGCAACAGCAACAACAGCAGCAGCAGAATTCTAAGTTGTTACAAAGTCAACGACAGCAACAACAAAGGTCCATCTTGCAAAGTCTGAACCCAGTATTGCAAGAGAAAATATCTACCGAGCTAAATAATAAACAATATGAACTTTTCATGAAATCTCTGATCGAAAATTGCAAGAAAAGGAATATGCCGTTACAATCGATACCAGAAATTGCTAACAGGAAGATTAATCTATTTTATCTTTATATGTTGATTCAAAAATTCGGTGGTGCTGAACAAGTAACACGAAACCAACAGTGGCCTTTGGTAGCTCAAAAGCTGCAAATAGCTGATTACCAACAATTAGAATCAATTTATTTTCGAATCTTATTACCTTACGAAGGATATATGATTTCTCAAGAAGGAATAAAAGAAACTCAAGCGAAAAGAATATTCTTGCAACAGTTTTTACAAGAACTATTGAAAAAAGTTCAACAACAGCAACAGGCCGCTACATTGGACAACAATAACAATAACATTATTAATACCCCATCAGCTCCAGCCCCTGCGGTTCCTATACCTGTTCCCGGGGCTACTGTTCCTGCTACACCTTCAGCTACCACACCATCTGGGATTGTTCCAGTTTCAGCAAACATTCCAAAGAAACTAAACAACAATATCAATATCAATATGAACAATAACAGTATTACACAGCAGCAAGTTAAGAAGCCGAGAAAACAAAGAGTGAAGAAGAAGACTAAAAAGGAATTAGAACTAGAACGTAAAGAAAGGGACGATTTTCAAAAGAGACAACAAAAACTTTTAGAAGATCAGCAAAAGCAACAAAAACTGCTATTGGAAACAAAATTACGTCAACAATATGAAATTGAACTGAAAAAATTACCTAAAGTCTATAAGAGGTCAATGATTAGAAATTATAAACCTATGGTGAATCACATCAAACATTATAACGGTTATGACATTAACTACATTTCTAAAATAGGTGAGAAAATAGATTCGAATAAACCTATATTTCTCTTCGCTCCCGAATTAGGTGCTATCAATTTGCATGCATTATCAATGTCCCTACAATCAAAGAATCTTGGTGAGATAAATACTGCCTTGAACACACTGCTAGTGACAAGTGCCGACTCGAATCTAAAGATATCTTTGGTTAAATATCCGGAATTACTAGACTCATTAGCAATACTTGGAATGAACTTATTATCAAATTTAGCCCAGAACACAGTTCCATATCACAAAAAAACTTCAGATTATCATTATGAGGATATAGAATCGAATCAGTACTACGTTACCCAACACGATAAAACGGTCCATAAAATTTTCGAAAAGTTGAGCAACAGCGGTGCACTTACACCAAATGATCCTAACGATGAAAGAGTCGTTACTATCATGGTAGACTCTTTGACAGGTAATCAATTACCTCCTCCAACTCCTACTGAAACGGAGACTGATCTCAACGCAGAACCTTTTATAAACACAAAGTCTACATCTTCCTCAGTCAAAGATTGGGATCTCTTGCCTGAACCAGTGAGGTTTTTACCGAATCAGTTTCCTTTGAAAATCCACAGAATTCCCTATTTGAACTCCTTGAAAAAAGTTAAAGATGAAATCGATGATCCCTTCACAAGAATAAATAGTAGAGGGGCGGAAGATCCCAAGGTCCTAATAAACGATCAATTATCTACCATCTCAATGATTTTAAGGAACGTTTCGTTTTCTGATAATAACTCTAGAATTATGTCAAGAAATTTTTATTTGAAAAGATTTGTGTCAGATTTACTTTGGCTACTTTTTATTCATCCTGAGAATTTTGCATGCAATAGGAAAATACTAAATTTCAAGAAAGATTTGGTTATTGTTTTATCGAACATCTCTCATTTATTAGAGATCAATTCGTCCATCGATTGCTTATTGATTCTTATTCTAGTTATAAGTTTTGGTCAACCAAAACTTAACCCAATGGCATCCTCGTCATCATTTGGTTCCGATTTTTTAACTTACAACGAATTTCAACTACAATGGGGTAAATATCAAACTTTTGGTGTAGATATTCTGGCCAAATTGTTTTCATTGGAAAAACCTAACTTGAATTTTTTCAAATCAATTTTACTGAACAATAAATTCTCCAACAATCATTATAACCGCAACAGTAACAAAAACCATAAAGATGGAAAGTTATTACAGAGACTTTTGGATCTATACAATGATAATAATAAAAATAACGGTAACAAACACAACCTATTGAATGATCTGGTGTCATTTTTATTTTCTGTTATACCATTCCAACAAGTGTTATCACAATCGTCCGATCCAAGTTCGTTGATTTGCCAATTTTCTCCAGTAATTTCTCAGAGTTTAACCAGCATTTTAGTCATTGTACAAAAAATACTACCCCTATCTAATAATGCATTTACATTCAGCCAAAATAATAAAAGCAGTAACGGCGACAACAACGACGACAACAACAATAAAGATTCCTGTTTCAATTTTAACAAAAATTTACCATTTGTATGGTTAAGCTCGGAAGAGAATATTGGATCTGGACTATTGAAGTTAAGTGAATTAACACTGAATATCAGCAGTTCCACAACGAAAAATACTTTGCCGCAACAAAATTACTCAAAAGTGCTTCTACCGTCAATCAACATATCTTGTCTTCAGTTAATCAAATGTTTAATTCAAAAAAGTATCAGTTTTGAAGACTGTTTAAACAATGACCCGGATATCTTGAAGAAACTAGTATCAATTCCAAACTTGTTCCCTACGGATTTAGAGATCTTCAAGTTACTTACAAACCCGTCAGCTGATATTCAAACAGTAAACCAATATCAACTACTTTACAATCTGAAAAACGATATTCTAACTAACTTGAAATGATGTGATTCCTTTCAAACAATATTCTTATAGCCACTTTTCAGCCCCGCACCCAATTCTCCTTCTATAAACCTATATAAAATGGTGTAACTATTATAATAAACCCTTACGGTATATCATGATTTCGTATACAACGATCCCAACACTACTTTTACTGACGCGTGTATGCTACTCTTTCAAGTCAAAGGGACTTCCGCAACATCTACGCACGAAAGTATGATATTTTTTAATGAAGCTTTTCTTTGGGCGGCTTAACTTTATAATAGTTTTAGCAATATCTCACTGATACAGGCACGGCTAGAACAACTCTTTTAGCATATTTCAGAACAAGTTCGTATACTTTCCTCTTGGTTAATAAATAATATTAATAGATATTAAAATATAAGAATCTAAAGTAGTTATGCCCGAAAATGAATATGTGGGGTGTATACGTGGGGAGAGGGAGAATTACACGATTGTTGGAACAGTGTAGGTTAACGATTTTGAGAGAGATTCTGCCCAGAAGTACAGATTCAATTAAGAAATTCTACAACTGCTTATATAATTAAGGTTATCAAAAAAAAACGGCCAACGAAAGCTTAATTGTGAGATTGATTAATTAAATTGACGGACGACAGTTTCATCTAAATTATGTACATATCATGAGAGCATTTATCTAAATTAAAAAGGAAGAAACCACTCAACGCTTTCTTTCATGACCTAATTGGCCAAAGCGGAATTACATGACAAAACTAATACATTTTTTGACATCTGTGAAGGGGGATGAGGGGGGAATATACACGCAAATCGGAACGCGAAGGCAACCAAGCTCAACTTACGCGTCTAGTTTATTTTTATACTACAAATTGCCGCGCATGATAAATACTGGAAAAAAAGGGGGAGGGTATTAAGTTGCCAGCCTGCTATGTAGAAGAGGACTTGTTTACCATCTTTTTATGTTCATCAATAGCATGGTAGTCAGTATGCCGTGGCATCTTATCTTGCTTGTTTGAGTCATCACGTTCAGACCGATTCAAACTCAAACTCTCCAAATCATGTACAACCTCAAGTAATCGTTCTTTAGAGGCATCAGTAACTGCAGTTTGAGCCGTAAGTATCTTTTGGAAATCTTCTTGCCAACCCAATTCTTCAACAAGTTGCTCGGCAAACGAGTCAGATAATTGATTGACTATTAAATCTGTCGACCGTTTGTTAGTTTTAAAATCCCCCACCGTTTCCAAATTACACAAAACTCTTTTTGCCTTTCGGGGAATTTCTTCAGGCAGGGACGCAAAGGGATAAACAGCCAGTGATGTCCCAGCAACGATAACGAGAGGCTGCTGCTGATGTTCATCAGAATTGCTGGGCTTTTCACGAAGCCACTCGGAGTCGCTTAACCAAGTTTCCGAAAAGGAATCCGGTAAATCTTCGCCAAAGAAAACTATTGCCGGTTTTATCAATTCATCGCACACATCACATTTGACAAAATCCTTGATTGGTTCCTCGTCCAACTTGGACTTGAATACCTGCTGAGGATACACTTTGCCACACCCGATACAATGACAGTGTGCAAAACTACCATGTGCCTCGATGATCAAATCATCCTTGACACCTGCTTGTCTTTCTAAGGTGTCTATATTCTGTGTATATACTCTCCTCAAGAGATTCTTGTCTTGAAACAATTTCAAAAGATAATGAAACTTAGAAGGCTTAAATATCCCCGGATACAACTCTTTAGCAAGGGTGTAAAATGGCAAGGGATCTGACTGGAAGAAGTCTACATCAAATACAGCTTCAGGATACGGTAACCTCAATCTTGCTAAGTTATGATATAGGCCAGTTCCTGGAGATCGAAAGTCGGGAATTCCACAAGAAGTAGATATCCCGGCACCCACCATAAAGATTACTTTAGCATTGGGGTTGCTTTTCATATGAGCAGCAATTTTCTTGACAGACATCGAAACACGGAAAGGTCGTGTTAAATCGGATCAGATGACACAGTGACGGCACAGATACGGACGGTTAGAGATAGAGACTACTAAAAAAGGTGAAAACACATGCAAAGAATGTGGTTTATTCCTTATCCTTGAGATTGGCATTGCGTAATGGAGCCGAGCGGAGCCAGCATGAGGCCTGTTAACAGATTTCGCGCTGGCTCATGGTGAGGCGGCAGACCGGCAGGGGATTTTTGTGTAAGGTGAAGAGAGGACTCTCTACTGGGAAAACGGCGCGGGAAGGGCGGCTTCTCACTACATTTCCTTGCCGCTCCGGAACTCGCGCAGGGGGAAAACGAGTACCCACTTTGGGAAATAGAAATGGTTGTTTTAAACTCAAATGAACGTGAAGAGGAGTTATGCTTCTTCACGCGTCACCCAATCTGGATAGGCACGTCAAATCCATTGAGACTCACCAAGAACTAGTGTGGAAAAGACGTTTGAACTCCGAAGTTTAAACAAAGTTCTATTCTGTTAGTGTTTCTATTTCCTGTTGCTATTTCTGTTCCTATTTCTTTCGTATAGCTCTGTTTCTTTTGAAGATATACATATATAAGAGCGTTAGTAAATGTAGCGTGCAGTTTCTCTGATCTGTGCTTGGCTCTATACTTTTTCCTCCGCAGTCTATAAAAGAACTTGTTCAATAGAAATATATAATAATGTTGCTGGAAAGATTGCATAAGAGATTGCACGCTGGCTCTTCTAGGCGAGCTCAAGAGAATAAAAATAATAACTGCTCTCCAGTGAGTGCGTTGCCCATGCAACCGGAAGCTCAACACCAAACTGAGGCACCTCAGCCGTTGCTGAATTGCGATTACGATGATATGATCGCGTTTGATAGAAACTTATCTACCCCCGTTTTCACTCCTGTAATGACACCAATAAATATTAGCGGCTCCAACCAAACAAAAAACTCGGAGAACTCGTATTTTCCACCTTACTTGAATGTCAATAGAACGAGACAGAATAGTGCCTCTTCACTGGCGAGTTCTGTTTCCGATTTTCCTCAGAACATTAAACAACATGCCATATACAATAATAACCCTCAATTCAGTTCCTTTACACCCCAGTTCGTCGGCCTGCTTCTAGAGGTTTATCAAAATACTTGCAGTGATCCTACGGTAACACCGTTTGACACTGCAAATCCCCCCTCAGGCATATTGAATAGGGTTGCTAAAGCAGCGATACAGCAATCTGAGGTCCAAGAATTGGATATCGGTTGTGACAGGAACAGTTGGCTTTTAACACTGGTGAGACAACGCCTGTTGCAAGAGGTAAGAAAAGACGGCTATCTTTCTCGTAACACATCTCTAACTTCTTTGGCCCCTCCACCCCCGCCACTATTTTCTGAGATGCTTAGAGTTCCCTCCCCATTTGTTAACGCAGATATCACCGATCCCATCCCGTTAGCAAATACAAACTCGAACGTGAATGCAAGTTCAACTGCAAACATGACCAGTACGTTAAACTGGTATTCTTTGCAAAGATCAAATGCTTTAATGAAGAACAGGAATGGGTCATCTCAATATATATCGGAACTGCAACCACAACCCATACTAGCTCGCACAAATTCTAATGGAAGCGCTAGCAACAGTAACGCCTTTTCTTTACTCACGCCAACCCCCACAACTGATTCTGCATTTAATTTTAACATAGCACTACTATCAAGACAACGTAGTAATATCATGTCGTCTCCTTTGGCTAGCACTCGCTTGCCTTCAGGTAATGTATCCGCTGAAGAATCCTCAGTTATACCAAATGATTCTCTTAAGTTAAAAAGGGATTTATTGCGTCTCAAAAGATAAAAAAAGATGATGAACCAAGAACGCACAACTATAATGACATTAACTGAATGAAATCCCTACTAAATTTTCTTTTCTCTTTGCAAAAATGTGAAGAGTTTCATCTATTTCTTTTCAAATTTAATTTCTTCACTTTTTTGGCCATAAATGTATTATTTACAAGTCAGATAGATATAAAACACATCATATCACACACACACATATATATATATATATATATATAAAACACATATACACTTCGCATCAAATAAAACTCAATATTTTTGCTTTTTTTCCCTTCTTTTTTTTCATATTTTCCTTTCTACTCCAATGTTTCCATCCTTTCAAAAACAACTTTCCTATTCATACCACTGTTCTTGCCAGTAATCCATGCGCCATCTAATATCCCAGCTTTCTGTAATAGTTTGGTTACTGTTTCGCTAGGTTGTGCGCCAACACCAATCCAATACTTTGTCCTATCAAAGTCAAGTTTAACCTCTTTAATGGGTATAACGCCCCTTTTCAGTTCTCTTTTGGTAACAGGACTGGGTACTGGTATGTAGGTTCCTAGTACTTCAATCGGTTTAGCATCTCTTGCCTTCCGGGAATTAGCCACCACAATATTATAGACAGGACTATTCTTCCTTCCAAATCTAGCCAACCTTATTCGTACTAAACCACAGGTCATACCTAATGTATTCGATCACAATTCTTTAACAGAATGTCAGACCCCCTCCACTATGTGAGTTGTAAATAATCCCCTTTCGTACGTAGTATTCAAAATAAATCGCAATTTATCATGTACTTTTTTCCGTCTTTAATGATAGATGAACATATTTGATGAAAAATTTTCTTTTTCGCTCTAGTAATTAAAATTTTAAGTACATCATCTCATCTCATCGCAATATTGTAGTCAGTTCTCCTAAGGAAAGCTTTTATTCCGAAAGAATCTGATTCATTTTTTTGTTGATTAAGAATTCAACCAGATAACTTCTAGATTTCAAAGGCATCTCAAAAAACTGGAACATTAAATCTCAGAGTTTATCATGGATCAAGACCAAGTTGCTTTTCTCTTAGAACTGGAAGATAAGTTGGCCAAAATTAGGTCTCAAGTAACATCTAAATTGGAAAATCAGAAACACGTTGCTATAATTTTAACTGCCGTTGAAGAAAATATTGCAGGCCAAGCTACAAATGATATTTCAAAAAATATTGTAAATTATATCATTTCTTTTATGTCACTATTAGACCAGGCAGTAAACCCATCTACTCATGAAATAAAAGACCTCAATCTGGCTTCCTCGTCAACATATCTTTTGGATCTGATATTCCATTATTCTCCTAAGCCATTGTTAAGATCGAAGTTCTCTGAAATACTTACCAAAATTGCACCATGTATCACCGCAGTAAAAGCGAATGCCCCACTTATCAGAGCCGCTATTGGCTGCTTAGAATCTCTTCTTATTGCTCAAGATGCGCAAGCTTGGAACAATACTTACGATCTAAATGTCACCCCAAAGAGAGGGTTGCAAGGTATACTTGAACTTTCGTTAGATGTAAGACCAAAGGTTAGAAAGAGGGCGCTAGACGCAGTCCATTCAGTCTTATCAAATCCTCCTGTTGCACCAACTGCAGAGCATGTCGCGGCAGCTTTCGTAGCAGACTTCTGTGATAAGCAATTAGCAGGAATTTTAAATGATTTATCGAATTTGTCGAATAAACAATTGAAAGCACAGAAAACAAAGGAAGACGTCAATTCCGATGTCATGCGCTCCTTGAGATTGGTTACTTCCGTTATATCTACTGGGCAATGGCCATCTTCACAGATTGAGCCGCTTTGTGATGTACTGTTAGGAGTCACTAAAAGCTCAGAGCAATATCTCGTTTCTGCGTCATTTGAATGTTTTGAGAGCATGTTCAAAACTATGGCAGAGACTACTGTTTCTTCTGGTTTGGCTGAAAATAAATATCTAAGAGTCTTGGATACAATATTTGCATTGAAACCTTCAAATGTAGATACTTTGTTGACTAAGTCTTGGATTGCTGTGTTAATTAAAGGTATGTCCACTTACGCAGTACATCAGCCATTGAAAGCATTACGTAAGATTCCTGCTGTGTTTCATACAATGTCCACTTATTTAGCAAGTGAAACTCCAGAAGTCTACCAAGCCGCCTCTCAATGTCTTATCTCAATCCTTTCCGACTCCATTAAAGATGATTTGTTATTGTATACACCAATTGTGAATGATAAAACTTTTAAAAATGTAGATGAAATTATCTGTCAAATTGCAAAATCTTTTATTGACTTTTTATCTATAAAGTATTCCCACTGTTCCAGAGAGATTCTTAAGATATTGGTGGCAGCATTTAATAAATTCAGATATAGATCCAATCCTCACTTTCTGAAATCATTGAAAATAGTCGATACATGGAGAGTAAATGAAGAGCAATTTATGGATTTACGAAATGAAATTGAATTAGTAATTGGTGCCGCCATTTCTGCTATGGGCCCTGAAGTCATACTCGCAGAGGCTCCTTTAAATTTGGATAATCCATCTACCGAAAGACCTGGCAGGGCTTGGTTATTGCCGCTTATCAGAGATTATACCAAAAATGCAAAGCTTGCAACATTTCAAAACGAATTGGTACCATACATCAAAAGCTTTCAATCTAAATTCGATAAAGTTCCCGAAGAATCTATTCAATTGAGAGTTTTTCAAACCATCGTTGATCAAATCTGGTCCACCTTACCACGTTTCTGTGAACTGCCAATGGACTTGAGAGAAGCGTTCACTGATGAATTTGCCTCAGAACTATCTTCTTTGTTATACAGTGATGTTGAATTAAGGACTACTATATGTCACGCTTTAAAGGTTTTGGCTGAAAGTAATGTCTCATATTCTGAAGGTTCCCAGTCTAACAATGTTATATTGTTACAACGCTTTCCTATTTCTGAGGCGCAGAAGAATATAGAGTACCTTTCGACTAAAACTACCAACCTTTTAGCAGTTTTGTTCAACGTTTATACACAAACTACCCCTAATGCAAGAAGTTATATCTTGGAAACAATTGATCTATATTTGAAGATTACTTCAAAGGAAGATTTGGAGAAAACTTTTAACAACGTGTGTGGTCTTTTGAAAAATTCTATGAATGAAGAGAGTAGTGGAACTTCGAACAAAGAAAAGAAGAAGCCTCAATTGACAGCGACACTGTTAGATTTAATCATATGCATGATAACGTACCTACCTGCATCATCTTATTCTGCTTTATTCTCCATATTTTCTCTCACCGTTAATTCTACTGATGCGTTGATTCAAAAGAGAGCCTATAGAATTATAACCAAGCTTTCTGAGTTGGAATCTGGATCGACGGCTGTTGCCCAATTCATCTCCGATATTGAAAATGTCATGGTAGATAACACTTCCACTGTTCAAACATCAGCCAAAGCAGCAAGATTAGCGGCGATCAGAACCATAGTAGATCTGTTACCTCTAGACCATCTTGGTTTTATTGTTAGAACCGTGGCTGAGGTTATTTTGAGCACAAAGGATGTGAATGAAAAATCTAGGGAAACAGCTTTTGATACTTTAATTAACATGGGTAGGAAAATGAATGAGCCAAATAGTATTATCAAACTCTCTCAAATACCAGGTTACGATCCCGCCACTCCAGATCAGCTATCATCGATATCAGAGTTTTTTAAGATTATCTCTGCCGGTCTTATTGGTGAATCCCAACATATGGTTAGTAGTTCAATTACGGGCTACGCATGTTTGGTTTTTGAATTTAAGAATGAAATCGACTCTGGCATACTAATGGATATATATGATACCATTGAACTTTACTTGACTTCCAATTCTAGGGAAATTGTAAAAAGCGCTATTGGGTTTACAAAAGTTTGTGTTTTGGGCCTTCCAGAAGAACTTATGAGGCCAAAAGTACCAGAATTACTTCTAAAGTTATTGAGGTGGTCTCATGAACATACTGGCCACTTCAAAGCCAAAGTTAAACATATTATTGAAAGATTAATAAGGAGATTTGGGTATGACTATATTGAAGCTAACTTTCCTGAAGAAGATAGAAAATTGTTGACAAATATCAGAAAGATGCGTAATAGAAACAAGCGCAAGGACGAAGAAGTTTCTCCTGCCAATGAAGTTATCGATAGAGCGACCACAAAAGGTTCTAGATTCATGTCTGCATTTGACGAAGCTGTTTATGGGTCCGATAACGAAAATGATAGTGGATTAGATCAAGATGAAAAGGCCACTGGTGGCAGAAGGAAGAACGGGCCAAAGCAGTTTATTGTTGAATCCGGTGAAAACCCATTAGATTTGTTAGATTCTCAAACATTAGCCCATATTTCATCTACTAGACCAAAGAAATTCAATAAGAATCAAAACAAGGCTAGATTCAATGACGATGCGTTTAATTTTGATTCTGAAGGCAAGTTGGTAGTCAAAGGCAAACTTGGCCCCTCTACAAATGTAGATGATCCATTGAGTGCTGTAACAAGCGGAATCAATGCATACTTAGAGGCTGTGAAGAGTGGACCTGTTAGAGGTCAAAGAAACAAGCTGAAATTCAGGAAAAATGGAAAAAACTCCGATGATTTTGGTGATGAAGATGACGAAAGGGACAGTAAGGCGATGAGGGGAAGGGCAGATGTAGGTAAAAAGGTTGGTAAGAAAGGTCCTAAATTCAAATCGAGAAAGAAATTATAGAAGGTTCAATCTGAACCGAGTTACAATCACACATCTATACGAACATCAGATATGTATATATAAGAAAACTATAATACTGTATATTAAGAATGATTGATTAAGAAAGAAAATAAATTGGACGTTTGACGGCTTATTATTTTAATGAAGTAACAATCTATTATATAATAATAACGTGATATTAATTAAATATGGATGTAATAGGTAATGAAAAATATGCTGGAATGTCGTGTTAAAAGTAGCCCCCATAATCTAATGAGGTTCTTCGCTGAAAAGTACTATCCATATCTTCCTGTTCTGCCCATTTGGTATCTACATTTGAATCGAACTGAAACATCGATATATCACGGTCATCATCGTGTGGTGATTCTGTTACACTTTGGTTGTTCTCTTTAGAGCTTTGTTCGTTATTGGTCTCTTGAGATATTTGGTCGGGGTTTTTGATTTCGTCAAGTGATTCAAGCTTTTCATTCTCAAAGGATAGAGTTATGTTTTCTAACCTATTATCTGTCCTCATTATCGGCAGTTTACTTGTTACATACGGATTTTCTTGGATTTCTGTTGAGGCATCCTCATCTCTTGGTGTCATAGCCGAAGGAAGTCTGTCTTCGTCAGTTATCGTGGTATGGTGGTGACGACTTAAAATTGACGACTTATAACCCCCAATATGAGGCAAAGCGACCACGTTTTGAGATTCTTTTTTGGAAGCCCGTTCGATCATATTGATACGTTGTCTTGCTATAACTAATTTGATCCAATCATCCAATCCATTATTATTGATTAAATCTTCTATCAGATCCGTTTTCCTGTTCTTCGTTTCTAGCTTTTGTTTAGCGCCTTTATTTTGCAGTAATTGGTTGAGGTAGTCTGGTATTGTTGACAAAGGGTCTGATTCTTTCTCTTCATTTTGTAATAATTCCACTGTAGGTAATGTAGTTATTCGCGTATCAATTAACTGAGTACTATGGAGACACCAGTCCTTAAACTTCTCCATTCCTCGTGAGCTCGATAGTTCCGAATTTTCATCATAGACATCCAGGATGTTCGTAGGCTTAACAACACCCAGATTTTCCAGAGCCAGCGTTATGTCCTGCAAAGCAACTGTATCATCCTGATCACACCTCGCCTGAGCAATAGAGCTGACCTCTGATGCTAACAAACTCAGAAACTTTGCATAGAGATCGGTCATAACATCCACGAGACTTGGTCTTGCCCTGTCAAATCCTTGGGCCTTCAGTAATTGTAAGATGGATATGCGAAGGAGTGCGAAATAAAAATCATGATTGGTAGTCATAGCACAGGGAAAATCTATAGATGCAGGTTCCTAGTCAATGGCCTGTTTTGATGAATCTAGAAATTATTTTAGTGTTATTTTAGCATATCATCCTCATCATGCAGATTGAAACTATTGAAGGAAAAAAAAACTAATGCATCGTGTGCTTACCCGTTTTGCCACTTTTTTGCTAGGTGAAAAAACACGTTGACGGTATTCAAGCTACAAGTATTGAACATCTTATATTGTTGCTTGATAGAAATTTCCCAGGCATTCAGGTTTGGTTTGTGAGCTGGCTTGCTAATTTGAGTACTGTGCACCATCGTTTTAGGATGTCCTCTCTATCTTTATATACTGTTCAAGCTTTTTTGATACTGGATCAGCAAGGAGAAAGAATTTATGCAAAGTATTACCAACCCCCTCATAGGTCGGATGACGGAAACCAGTTGCTCTTCAATTCAGTGAAGAAGCAGAAAGAGTTTGAGAAACAACTGCATCGCAAAACTCACAAGCAAGATTCAGAAATTTTGATTTTCGAGGATCATTTGGTTCTTTACAAAGAATACATTGATGTAACGATATATTTAGTCTCTTCGCTGGAAGAGAATGAAATTGTTTTACAGCAAGGTTTTTCAGCTATCAGAGGTGCTTTGGATTTGATTTTGAACTCAGGCATGGACAAAAAAAACATTCAAGAAAATTATGATATGGTTATATTAGTTATTGATGAAACCATTGATAATGGTGTTATCCTTGAAACTGACTCCAACACCATTGCATCCAGAGTTTCCAAGCCACCTACAAATGAACCCCAAATGGCATTAGATTTAGATAAAGGGTTTTTAGGCGCGTGGGGATTTGCAAAGAGCAAGTTCCAAGAGAGGTTGCAACAAGGCCTATGAATATCGATGCAGAATGGACAGAAAAGAATATGACCTGGTCTTATATAGTGTCTTACTTTTTTTTCGACATAGGTGAATTTATTTGTGTATATAAATATATACGTATATTCATTCGAAAATGACTGCTACATGACACTAATCACGTTACCCCTTTCGTCAATCTATGGTACGACGATCATTTATTTTTTCTTCGTTCGAGCTGACTTAGTCTTCTTTTTGCCCTTTCGTGAAGTAACATCACCGTTCTTGGTCGACTTCTGCCCAGTGATTGTTATTTTTAATTTATCGACACAAAGTAAAAGAACCAAGTCTTGTTCTTTCAAGCTTTTGATCATTTCATGTTCTTGTGGCCAATCCATTTCTTTGTCAGTTGAAGAAGTGTCTACTGCTCTATTTTTGAAATAGTGTAATATTTCAGTTAAAGTCTTGGTTTTCTTTGCACTTCCCGGTTGGATTTTAACCTTGTATTTATATTTTAAAAGTGCAGGCCAAGGAGCAAATACTGGTATAATGTCAACAACAATATCATCCTTATCGAGTGATGGCTTCAATTCAGCCTTACACTTATCATAGTTAACCTTAGCCTTTTCTTTTTTGGTGAATTTCAAAGCCTGTAATCTCTTTTGTTTCTCACGTCTGTTCTTTTTATCTTCTCTAAGTTCCCGCTTCTTTATTTCTTCTTTCTTCTTTTGTTGTTGTTTCTCGATACCTTTCAAAGTGCCTAAAGCCTCTAAACGCAAAATACGTTCTGTTTCGTCTTGATCTGCATATTTTCTTTGAATTTTCTTTAATTTTCCTTTTTTACCACGGACGTTGCTGTTCATGCTATCTAACAAAGATATGATACTGCTTGATTCAGCAGCTACACGTTGCATACCATCACTGCCATTGTTAGCCTTGATATTTTCCGAATCCGAACCTATTTCAGATGATATGCTCTCTCCTTCGACCTCCTTTTCATGGCTATCAGATTCATAATCATTGCTTTCTGTATCCAAATTTTCATCGTCATTCTCCGGTGGCCCATTGACTCCATGATCATTCTCTTCTTCTTGCTTTTCTTGTTCTTTTGCCTCGCTCTCATCATCATCATCATCATCATCATCATCATCATCATCATCATCATCATCACCGCTATCATTATTTTCACCGGTTTTTACTTTCCATAGGAATGCGAAACCCATTACAAGTTGAGCAGGTGGCAAAAGATTTTGATCATTTTCATTCTTTAGTCGGAAGGCGCCCTCTGGTAGAACGGAATTATCAGAGCTATCAAACTTGCTAACGTTTTTTGCAAAGCACCACCATGGGGAAGAAGCTATTTTCTTGGACCAGGCTTCACTTGAGGACATACATAGTATACCAGCTTGCATCAAAGTGTTTGGTGGAACCTCTGTTCTTTCAGGATTCTTGATCCATACGTGTGTGTTAAAATTATTCGACATATAAATGTCATCATCTTCAATGTACTTTGAATAGATTTGATCTGTCTCAGCTGGACTTTTGCCCATCATGACCAAAAACCCTTCGCTTGAAATGAACCAACTATACTTTTCAAAAAAGTACGGAGTACGAATCTTTTTTAGAACACTATGAGAATCCTTTAGCTTTCTTTTTAGTTGTTGATCAGTTTTGATTTCAATATTCTTCATAGCCTTGTTGACATTCTTTTCAACTTTTTTCTGTTTTTCGGCACTTGTTTTTTTGATATTGAAATATTCAGAGGCATTAGCGTAAGCTGATAAACCAAGATCAATTGTGACGTTTACCGTATCACTAGGTTTTCTTTTCATGTTTTTCTCTTTCAAGTTGCTTACCTCATCTGAATCTGAATCACTAGAACTTCTAATAATGCTGCCTTCTGATTCACTGTCTTCATCCGAAGAACTGTCACTTTCCTTGATGTTAGAAGTATTAAGTTTAACGCTGATCTTATTTTGCTTTAAATTCAAAGGTAAGTTCAAAAGCTGAGCAATCTTGTTACCTTTTTTTTGTTCATTTTTGATTAGTTTCTCAATAGTGCTCCAGTCCATTTGTTGATCGATTAGGCCTTGAACAGCAAGTTTTACTTCCTCGATTAAGGATGCATATTCAATTATGAGGTGACCTTTCTTTTCATTCAATTCCTGGACGTTTAACAAAGCTTGTATTTTTCTATTGTTTTCGGTACGAGCATCATCAATTTTCTTTTGCGCTTGCGACTCTTGGTTCTGTATACGTAGGGCATATTTGGAAGATTCTATCGTTGAAAAAAAACTGTCTAATGTTTTATTGTAAGGGCCTTCAACTTCTATAATGGTGGAAGAATTGTTGTTCTCCCCACTGATATACGGCTTGAAGGGATGGAATGTATCATAAATAAATTCTAAATCGGCCGTATCCTTCTCAGAGTTGAAATTTTCGTTTCTTTTGGCCAAAATGTAACCTTTCCTATCAGAAGTAGTCAGCAGTTTATTATACTCCAATTGCGTGCTATTTAACAATTCCGCAAGTGCGTCTGTCTTACCTAAAAGTGCTAAGCAAGATTCCGAAGGATCTATATTGAACACATTAAGGTTTTTCGATAGTAGATCTGAAGACAGATGAGGAACTTTTGAAAGTAGTAGTTTATGGATCGAAGGCACCTTGACTTTTTTTTTTTTAGGATCATCTTTATTTTGAAAGTTGAGTTGTTTGATAACAGCAATGTCCGATTCATACTTGGTTTGAGTTGCCTTTATCCACTCATTGATAGTGTTGGAGGTGTATTCTATCTTTGTACCTACTACATATTCGCTAGTAGGCGTGTTACCTGCGGCAAAAAGAGATTCGTCGAACATTTCGTAAACTTGACCAACCTTGTTTTCATGCTCCAAAACCACTCTTTGCAGGGACAAAATCCTTCTGTTCTGATCTAGAAGAATGACATTCCCTGCACTGAAGAATTCCAGCACTAAGTAGAAGTGACCATCGGCAAATTGCAGAACAAGAATTCTATCTTGGTCTACTTGTTTTAAAGCTGTTAGCCGTTTAGCTTTCAGATGCTTCCTCAGTTTTACAACAAATCCAGAAGGAGTTGGGGGAATTGGTCTGCTAAATTCGGTTAAATAAATTCTCAAGCCACAATCTACAACAACATTCAGTTTAGAATCAGGTTTATTGAATCTTAGGAGAAACTGCTTTGACGAATCAGCAATATTGTATATATTGCTCAATCGGTACCCTTCCAAATCTTGTTTCAGTTCTCTAGCTAAAAGCTGTAAGTCTAGTGCACTAATTCTTTGCTTCATCGCTGCCAACTCTTTTGCTTGCGTTGCTTCTTGACCTGAATTAAGTAGTAACTTACCTTCTCGATTTTTCAATCGGACCTTTTATAACTGAATTTTAGCCGACATTTCTCTTTTTTCATCGCAACATAAATGAAAAGTTCAGTCGCATGTATATACATCGAATATTATATGCAAAGTTTAAAGTCCAGAAAAAACGTGATACTCGTTGAAAGGAGTTCAAGTCATTCGTTGAAAAATCTAGTCTTAAGAATAACCTTCAAAGTTGAGGCAGAAGACTTTTTGTTATCTGTAATTGATGGCATTAACATCAACATATTCAAATTCTGGTATTGTAATCACCACATGCTAATATTGAAGTCATAATTGCACCTTTAGTTTATTCTTCCAAAAACTGCAACACTGAAAACAACCTAAGAAAAAGTCACGTTAGTAAAAAATGAACCAAAAGGAATATTCAGAAACTTTCTACCATCCTTATAAGCCCTATGATATTCAAGTACAGTTAATGGAAACTGTATACAGAGTACTCTCCGAGGGAAAAAAAATAGCCATTCTCGAAAGTCCTACGGGGACAGGTAAAACGTTGTCCTTAATCTGTGCTACGATGACTTGGCTAAGAATGAATAAAGTAGATATTCTCACTCACATGGAAGCTGATTCTAAAAGGAATCAGGATGACAGTGAAAGTGCGAGTGATGATGAACCAGACTGGGTCAACGACACTTATCAAAAGTCGCTTTTACAAGATAAGCTAGCTTCATTAAACGATTATGAAAATCACTTGAAAGAGATCGACGCGACTAGTCATAAACAGTTGAAAGTAATTCATGATCTGAATGAAGAACACAGAAAATATGGTACTGTTGAATCACTACGAAAGAGGCGTAAGGTTGCTCAGCATGTCGATATATCGCTTGAAGAACATGATTTTGTTGCACAGCCTTATGAATCGGATTCTGAAACGAATGGTATCATGAACAGCGTAAGAGGAGGAAGAAAATCTGAAAATTATCACAAATTGAGTGAGCTAAACTCAGAAATAATGACACTTTTGGACAAAATTGATAAAAACATTTCAAAGGATCCGAGTAAAAGCGATCGCTTTGAAGTTGTAAATCATAATCCAGTGAAAATATACTATGCATCTAGAACTTATTCTCAATTAGGACAATTTACTTCTCAGTTAAGGTTGCCCTCATTCCCATCATCATTCAAGGATAAAGTCCCCGATGAAAGGGTGAAATACTTGCCACTTGCTTCGAAAAAGCAACTATGTATCAATTCCAAAGTGACGAAGTGGAAGACACGGGAGGCTATCAATGACGCATGTGCAGACCTTAGACATAGCAAAGAGGGATGCATGTTCTATCGAAATACAAATGAATGGCGTCACGGTCCTGATACATTAGCTCTTAGAGATACAATATTCTCAGAAATTCGAGATATTGAAGACTTAGTTCCTTTCGGAAAATCTCTGGGAGTTTGTCCTTATTATGCATCAAGAGAGGCTCTTCCTATTGCGGAGGTTGTGACATTACCATACCAATACTTGCTCTCTGAGTCTACACGTTCGAGCCTTCAGATAAGCCTTGCAGATTCTATAGTAATCATTGATGAGGCCCACAATTTGATAGAAACAATAAATTCTATATACTCTTCCCAGATCTCGTTGGAGGACTTGAAAAATTGCCATAAGGGGATAATAACTTATTTAAAGAGGTTCAAATCCAGACTCAACCCTGGTAACAGGGTGAACCTATTGAAACTAAACTCGCTTTTGATGACGCTGATACAGTTTATAATCAAAAAATTCAAAAAGATAGGACAAGAAATAGACCCGAATGATATATTTGCAGGAAGTAATATCGATACATTAAACATTCATAAACTATTAAAGTATATAAGGGTTTCCAAAATTGCCTACAAAATTGACACGTATAATCAGACTCTAAAAGAAGATGGCTCGCTAAGAAATCAAAATCCGGTGAAAGAAGCGTCTAATAGCTCAATATCTTCTCAACCGTTGCTTTTCAAGGTTTCACAATTTCTATCGTGTTTGACAAATTTGACGTCAGAAGGACAGTTCTTTTTTGAAGAAAGTTATTCAATAAAATACATGCTTTTAGAACCAAGTAAACCTTTTGAGTCAATACTAAATCAAGCAAAATGTGTAATCTTAGCCGGAGGGACAATGGAGCCCGTTACTGAGTTTTTGTCGAACTTGTTTCCCAGAGTTCCTTCCGAAGACATTACAACATTTTCCTGTAATCACGTTATACCAAAAGAGAACCTGCAAACGTACATCACGAACCAGCCCGAGCTCGAATTCACATTTGAAAAGAGAATGTCTTCTTCGCTCATAAATAATTATTTATTTCAATTTTTTGTTGAGCTGAGTAAAGCAGTTCCCAAAGAGGGTGGTATAGTGGCATTTTTTCCAAGCTATCAATATTTGGCGCATGTTATTGGGTGCTGGAAACAGAGTAATATATTCGCTACCCTAAATAGCGTAAGGGAAATATTTTATGAATCAAAGGATGGCGATGACATTTTAGCCGAATATTTTGACTCGGTAGTAAATGGCAAGGGATCTATTCTATTTGCTATTGTTGGGGGAAAATTATCAGAGGGAATAAATTTTCAAGATAACTTGTGTAGAGCTGTGGTCATGGTTGGCCTGCCGTTTCCGAATATCTTCAGTGGGGAATTAATAGTTAAGAGGAAGCATTTGGCTGCTAAAATAATGAGGTCTGGCGGAACAAAAGAAAAAGCTTCGCAGGTAACAAAGGAGTTTATGGAAAATATTTGTATGAAAGCTGTGAACCAAAGTGTCGGACGGGCTATACGGCATGCAAATGATTATGCAAGTATCTATTTGCTCGATGTACGATATAACAGATCCAACTTCCGGAAAAAATTGTCACGTTGGGTGCAAGATTCAATCAAATCCGAACGTACAACTCATCAGGTCATTTCTTCAACGCGAGCATTTTTTGCAACACACGGCACAAATTCTCATTGAAGATGAATATGCCTTTATGTGCACTATGCTTAATCACTATATATCAGAATATGATCAATTAATAATTATGGCTGTTTCTTCTACTTGTAGATATAGTGTGTATTCCTATTTTTCCTATCTAGCATTCTATATCGTTTCTAGTGTTGTTCCGCAGTATATGCTTTTTTCATTAAATTCCTCTAATAGACCTCTTGTAAACCAACCATAATTATTAAAGTGGTCACGCTTTATATCTAGTACTCGTTTTTTACTCACGGGACATACATTTACATGCGTAGTAAGTATTGGAAGAAGAGTGACACCACATCTTCTCCACGTATTATTCGCTGCAGACGTTACAGTCTCAGGGTCACTTGAGAAGCTTTCCAAATTGAATGTTTCCTCTAAAAGATTGCTTTTCACTTGTAGCTTGCCGTTAGCAATTGGTGCTTCTCTGTTCAGTACTTTTGCAATGGATAAAACGCAGGCTAGATCAAAATCATTTACTAGTTCGGATTTTTTGTTCATAGCGTATTCATACAATGCTTCCAAAAAAGATGAGATTGACGGGTTGTCAGTTGTCATATTCAAGAACATTATTATTCTCATCTCCTCACTTTTTATCAAAGCATTAATATATGATTTGAAATCTAAATTGATAGGGTAGTGGCCATTTAGTAGTTTCTTACTTTTACTGAAATCTTCTGGTAGTTCGGGCATCGTTTTGCTGTAGATATGATATGTCTGGTACCACGCTAGTCCGTGAGCATGTTCAGATATTTTCCAGGATTGATATAACGGAGCGAACATTATGTAAAATGATTGTTCTGAGGCTATTTTATATTTGAACGCCACCCGTTCCATGTTGTATACTATGGCTACCGAATATCCATCTGGAGAGAGTGATACGCCATGGATGACAATAGATGTTTCATAATTATTGAATTCGTTCCAGAGTGTACCCCACTTTTTGAATTTCTTCTCCAAGTAAGGCGCGATAACATTATCTACCGTCACCTGAAGTTCTTCCCCCAAAAGAACTTTGAAACTAGTTTTATTGGAAATCAATAATACCATACTTTCTTGTTCATGTCTTAGTGGTATTATATGAAAACTTTCAGGAGATCCTGTTTTCAAGCTGGAAATAGAATAATCACTCAAATTTATTTTATGCACATATCCTGGAGAAGTTACAACCACTTTGTTGTCTACTATCTTTAAATCGGTAATTTTCCTTCTTGAAGCATCTTGTAATACCCTGGAAACAGGTTCATGAGAGAAAGCAGAAAAAGTGATTGAAAATACAGAATTGTTTGAAAGCGCCGCTACGAGAACGTCATCATACCATGCTAAATGAGTGACCCAGTCTTTCGAGCCAGCATCACTTAATTGAACACTACTTTCAAAAATGAATTCTGGTGTGTTTTCTGGATTGTTGCGAATAGCAAAAAATTGAAGCTCACCGTCTTCGTTACCAACTACAATTGATGATTTAATAGGATTCCATTCAAAGCAATGGTATATTCTGCTGCTCAAATCTCCTTTTGAATCGAGATTAGCCAGGATTGTATTTTCCTTGAATACTGAAACATTACCGTTATTGTTTAATACAGCCATCCAATTGTCTATTGGTGATGGCTTACAGACTCTAGGGTAACAAACCGGCTGTGAATTTAACAACCCATTCTGTTGGGCCAGCTCGAAATCCAGTTTATTATCAAATTCTAAGGGGTGTTCCTTGACATGGAAAAGATTCTTACTGTTGTTATTAACGTCTCTAGTATACTTTGGCTGGCCTATACTAATATCTGGAAACGTTGTCAAGTACAGAGTACCATCCCGAGCCCATGTTAAGTTGTTTTTCCAATCCTCAAACTCTTTTCTATCTACAAGTAAATCCCTTAAAAGTTTCATTATAACGTCAATTAAGTTTTCGAATACTTGATAAATCTAATCATGTTGCTGTTTCAATAAACACAACTTTGTCTAATCATTGTTTGGGTTCTATCATTGAGAAAAATGCGTTGCGCGTTACTGACAGAGTAGACTTCAAGTTGCGAATGACGAGAGAAATACGCAATTTTGGATCTTGGTTTTAACATGAAAAAACCCTTAAAGAGATTCTGAGAAGCTATATTAATTTTGGCAAGGTTCGATTATGACAGAACTAAAAATTAGTCGGTTCATTGCTTGTCGTAGGTACATTACTCACGGCTGATATTAGCGACTAATTTGCTCGTACATAATCTGATAGCCCTTGTTGTATGCTCGCGATTTATACGCACTAGGTCTCACCTATTCGTTACGTTGGTACGTATTTATACACTACACTGCTTTTTGATAAGCAGTCGAAGACATGAGCAGTTTGTAAGAGTATTTAAGGTTTCTGCAACAGCTGATTATTACTGAGCAATCCGGTAATCAAGATAGTCTTTTATCCTGATCACAAGCATCGAGAGCGCCTCTTTTTAATTGTTGTAATACACTTTCAGTTATCCTAGTGTATCATCTGCATTCTATAGATGATTAGCGGTATTCTAGTCGATGAGTGTGTGAACTTCTCGGGTGACCCCTTAGGGTTTATATACCGGAAGTATTAAACGAGAGAAACAGCAACTTGAACAAAATTGTTATGAAGATAGATAACACAACCTCAAAGTAAGTAAGAACATAGCTTAGTTAGTGAGGCCATGAATATACTATGGATTGTGGCACTAGTGGTCCAGCTGATCCATGCCGTTCATGCTACTGCTACCTGCGCCATGTATGGGAACTGTGGCAAGAAGTCAATTTTTGGAAGCGAATTACCTTGTCCTGTCCAACCTAGTTTTAAACCGCCTATACTGTCAGATGAAACCAGTAAACTTTTGGTTGAAGTTTGTGGGGAAGAGTGGAGAGAGGTTCGTCAGGTTTGCTGTTCTAAAGACCAGGTGTTGGCATTAAGAGATAATTTGCAGAAAGCTCAACCTTTGATTTCTTCATGCCCAGCATGCCTCAAAAACTTTAATAATCTATTCTGTCATTTTACTTGCGCCTCTAATCAAGGAACTTTTATTAATATCACCAAGGTGGAAAAGTCAAATGAAGACAAAACTATTGTTGCAGAATTGGACTTTTTCATGAATTCGTCTTGGGCGTCTGAATTCTATGACTCATGTAAGAATATTAAGTTTTCTGCTACCAACGGTTATGCGATGGACTTAATTGGAGGTGGTGCTAAAAATTATAGTGAATTTCTGAAATTTTTGGGAGATGCTAAGCCAATGCTCGGCGGATCTCCCTTCCAGATTAATTACAAGTATGAATTACCTGAAGAAGAAAATGGATGGCAAGAATTTAATGATGAAGTTTATTCATGTGATGATGCTCACTACAAATGTGCGTGTTCTGATTGTCAAGAATCTTGCCCCAGCTTAGATCCTTTAAAAAATGATACATGTAAGGTTGGTTCTATCCCATGTTTTTCCTTTTCTGTTGTGATCTTTTACACAATCTGTGCACTTTCTGCAGCTACGTGGTACTGTCTCTATAAAAAAAAAGAAAATGGAGCGATGATTGTGGATGATGATATTTTGCCGGAATCAGGTTCCCTGGATGATTCAGATACAAATGTGTTCGAGAATTTCAATAACGAAAGGAATTCATTTAATCATAAACTAGCTAGTCGATTCTCAAAAGTAGCCAAGTTCTCTGTTGAAAATCCATGTAAAATATTGACAGCCACTGCTTTTAGTATCTTTGCTTTTGGTTTCATCATTTTTCGGTACGGTACTCTAGAAACAGATCCAATTAATTTATGGGTGAGTAAAAATTCTGAAAAATTCAAAGAAAAGGAGTATTTTGATAGCAATTTTGGCCCGTTTTACGGGGTAGAACAAATATTTGTTGTTAATGAAACAGGGCCTGTGTTGTCATATGATACACTTGACTGGTGGTTTGACGTTGAGCATTACATTACAGAAGAGTTACTGTCATCAGAGAGTATTGGATATCAAGATCTCTGCTTTAGACCTACAGAAGATTCTACTTGTGTTATAGAGTCTTTTACACAGTACTTCCAAGGAGTTTTGCCAAATAAAGATAGCTGGAAAAGGGATCTACAGGAATGTGGCAAATTTCCTGTAAATTGCTTACCTACTTTCCAGCAGCCTTTAAAAACTAATCTTCTCTTCAGCGATAATGATATGCTTAAGGCGCATGCCTTTGTTGTAACACTTCTTTTGAGCAACCATACTGAATCGGCCAATACCTGGGAAGAAAAATTGGAAAAGTACTTACTAGATTTGAAGATTCCAGAAGGCTTGAGGATAAGCTTCAACACGGAAATTTCCTTGGAAAAAGAGCTGAACAATAATAATGATATTTCAACCGTTGCTGTATCTTATCTTATGATGTTTTTGTATGCCACATGGGCTTTGCGGAGGAAGAATGGAGAAACCAGGTTGCTTCTTGGAGTATCTGGTCTGCTCATTGTTTTGGCCTCTATTATCAGCGCAGCTGGATTTTTAACACTTTTTGGCCTAAAGTCGACATTGATTATTGCAGAAGTAATACCATTCCTAATCCTGGCAATCGGTATAGATAACATTTTTTTGATTACGCATGAGTATGATAGAAACTGTGAGCAAAAGCCAGAGTATTCGATTGATGAGAGAATAGTTAGCGCTATTGGAAGAATTTCTCCTTCTATATTTATGTCATTATTATGTCAAACCGGTTGTTTCTTAATAGCAGCTTTTGTGACAATGCCAGCTGTCCATAACTTTGCTGTATACTCCACAGTTTCTGTTATATTTAACGGAGTATTACAACTGACGGCGTATATATCCATCCTGTCACTCTACGAAAAGAGATTTAACTATGAGAGAGTTGCGGGAAATGAAGATACTGCTGAATCATCCCTGAAGAAGTTTTATTTTGAGATTCTAACGCAAAAGAAATTGATAATTACTGTGTTTTCAGTTTGGTTTTTCATATCGCTGATATTCTTACCAGGAATTGAATTCGGACTAGACCAGACATTGGCCGTTCCACAGGACTCTTACCTGGTTGACTACTTTAAGGATGTTTATCGCTTCCTAAATGAGGGACCACCTGTATTCATGGTAGTGAAGAATTTGGACTTGACTAAAAGACAAAACCAACAAAAAGTTTGTGGTAAATTTACCACTTGTGAAAGGGACTCTTTAGCTAATGTTTTGGAACAAGAAAGACACAGGTCAACATTAACAGAGCCGCTGGCTAATTGGCTGGATGATTATTTAATGTTTTTGAATCCTCAATTAGACCAATGCTGTAGGTTGAAGAGGGGAACGGATGAGGTTTGCCCTCCTTCTTTTCCCAGTGGGCGCTGTGAGACTTGTTTCCCGCAAGGCACCTGGAATTATAATATGTCAGGGTTTCCTGAAGGCAAAGATTTTATGGAATATTTAAGCATATGGATTAATGCGCCAAGTGACCCTTGCCCTCTTGGCGGGCGGGCGCCATACTCAACGTCATTGGTATACAATGAAACAGGCGTTTCTGCGTCAGTCTTCAGAACAGCACATCGTCCTCTGAGGTCACAAAGAGACTTCATTCAGGCATATAATGACGGAGTTAGGATATCAGCTTCTTTCCCTGAATTAGATATGTTTGCATATTCTCCATTTTACATTTTTTTTGTCCAGTATCAAACTTTGCGCTCACTGACGTTGAAGCTGATAGGTAGTGCTATCGTTTTGATCTTTTCCATTTCTTCTGTTTTTTTGCAAAATGTACGTAGTTCATTCTTATTAGCTTTGGTTGTCACTATGATTATTGTAGATATTGGTGCTTTGATGGTGCTGCTAGGTATTTCACTCAATGCCGTGAGTTTGGTCAATCTAATTATTTGCGTCGGTTTAGCTGTGGAGTTTTGTGTCCATATTGTTAGATCATTCACAGTGGTAACCAGTGAAACTAAACGAGATGGAAACTCGAGAGTTCTTTATTCGTTGAATACTGTAGGCGAGTCCGTTATCAAAGGTATAACTCTAACCAAATTCATTGGAGTTTGCGTTCTTGCATTCGCCCAATCGAAAATATTTGACATATTTTACTTCAGGATGTGGTTTACTCTAATTATTGTTGCCGCATTGCATGCTCTTCTATTTCTACCTGCTTTACTGTCCCTGTTTGGTGGCGAAAGCATTAGAGACGATTCTCTCGAAGTTGAAAATTAGTTGTCACCAATTATACTTACTTTATTTTATGACTTACATGAATTAAATAACAATTTGTTAATTATTTTGATATCCCAATAAATAGTACTATATACAGGGGAAATTCGGAACCAGCAGTAGATATAGGCCTCGTTATTACCGTGTTTTGAGTATACATATTAACACTATATATTTTACTTTGGATGATGTCATAGAAGTACTATTATTGGTCTCGGGCGAAACTCACTATTTTTCTACAGAATTTCCAAAGAGGGAAGGTCGAAAGAACAAGAAGCCCACCATTGAAAAATGTATTTATTCTAGTATTTTCTGGTTTTGTCCAGCGTCGTTAGCCATTTAGTACGCATATGAATACATTAAAGTGTTTGGCACATGTAATATCCAAGAGTGGAAAGGAAACTCCAAGATTATATCAGAAAGTAATATTCCCAGATCTGTTCAAAGAGGATACAACAGTTGTAAAAGTCAAGAAAGTGAAACAACAGGAAAATGATTGCCCAGAATTAGCGTCAATAAATGTAGATTCTAAAACAATGACACAGCGGGGAGTGAAATATGAAAGAGAGCAAGTCAAGGAGTACCTTTTATATTTGCCAACTTTAACGCTTTCCAGGAAAGAGATTAGGGATGACTATGATGAGGAACGTGCGAAACAAATGTATATAATTTCTAAACAGATGAAGTCTTCGAACAAATTTAAGAAACTTCTTACAGCAAAGTCTCAAGAGTTCACTAGAGAATTACTGACGTTACTGATAGGCTGTACATCAATTGAAGAGAATCCGCGATCTGAACATTTCACTCGCAAATTTCTTAAGTTCAGTAATCAGGAAATTCCTCCCCTCCCTGATTTTTCAAAGAACCCTCAATTGTTTGAAAATTATGTTGGACTATTAACTCATACGAAGTTCAATTTCCGTTCGTCCTCAAATCTAAATGGTATTGTGCGTAAAATATTGCGGCACCTGCTTCATCCAACCAATAAGACAACTCTATCATTACGCTCTCCTCAAGTATATAATGACGCAATTTACTTTTTTAGCGAACATTTCGATTTTGCGTCTTGCAGAGAAATATTTGCACAAATGAAAGCTGAGGGGTCCAAACCAAATACTGTCACTTTCAATCTTTTATTGCGTAACGTAGTTAAAAATACACACATTAGAAAAACCAAATATCCTGATGATGAGGTCCTTTTTTATCTTAGAAGTATGCGTAATCAAGGAGTCTGTGCAGATATAATAACTTGGACAACGTGTTATAACTTCCTTCGAGATGAAATTTCGAGGCAATTGTATATTGTACAGATGGGTGAACATTTAGGGAACTTTAACATAAATTTTGTTTACACCGTGCTGAGAAATGGGGATTATACAGCTGAAGATTGTTTGAAGGTTCTAGCCACAAATTCGTTACCAATTTCCCGAAAAATGCTCTATTTATGCATAGAAAGACTATTGAATGAGGAGCAAGTTAAAACTGCATCTAAACTACTCGATTATGGTTTTCAACATTTGAGAAGTAATTTCAGGTTGAACTCTGAAGGAATGAACCATTTCATGCGTGTATTTGCTACTAAGGGGAGGACTGATTTGGCATTTCTTTGTTATAATACCTGTTGTAAGATTTACAAAATTAAACCAGATTCTGAGACATTCGAAATGTTGTTCAAAGCATTGGTTAGAAATGGTAACACCAAGAATTTTGGAACAGTTCTCAAGTATATCAAAGAGTTGAAGGCTGCTGAAGGATTTGGATTACGCACAACATATTGGAGTGTCAAAGCGGAGTCGATTTTAAAATTCAGTAATTCTACTGTTCCCTCAGAAAAGTCACTTGAAAAAGCAAAGAAATTGGTGGGTAGCCTTGTTGCTTCTAAGGGTGAATTTTCTTGGAAAATTTGGAAAGAAAGCGACTCTGACCAAAAGAAAATACTACGATTTATAGGCTGTATCCCCATGACCCTACGCTCAACCAATACACAACATCATCACCAAAATCCCACAGGCTTACCTTCGAAGATTTCCCAAAAAAAAAAAGAGTTCCGAAATCGAATCAAGGCAATAGCTACAGAGGCTGCTTTCGAAAAGAGAAAGGCATACATCAAAAACAATGATGCAGCTTTCGAAAAAGAGCTAGTGGAAAGAATGATAATCAAAGAGATTTGACGAGAAAGTGGGCTCAAGAAAATACTTTCATTGGATTGTGAAAAAAATCAATAACATCGCCACTCCATTGTACATAAACTTCATAGGTCATATTCCTCCAATTACATTCTTAAAACTCAACAGTTTCTAGCTAAAGTGAAGAGAAAAGAAAGGCTAATTATTTGGTCTTACAAAACTTATTTAATTAATTATAAAATGAGGGTGGTAATACATAGAGATTACAATACTGGAATATTGGCCGGATAGAAGAAAATACTTGAACCAATTTTCAGATAAAATTAATAAGTAGGCTGGCGTGATAAAACAAGTACAACATAAAAAGGTTCGAGTATGTTAATTATTAGAAAAGATTCAGATGTGTTCGGAACCGGAGGTACGACCGTTTTGACTATCTTGATAAGCGGCTTCATGGGTTTCGTCCTCTGCAGGGATTTCAGTGGTCCATTCAACCTCCTCTTCTTCGACTACTTGACCGGGAACACCCCCATCTTGATTTTCGCCATCTTCCTCTTCTTCTTCTTCTTCTTCTTCTTCTTCATCGTCTTCATAGACATCGTCAACGGTTTGATGGAATGAAAGGGTAGGTTTGACTGCAGCCATATCTAGAGTCCAGGATTCCAAAGCTGATTCGGCATCCATGATGATTTGGCGAGAAGCTTCATAGCCATCATAGGCTGGTCTGGCTTCACCTGGAGTAACAGGTGAATCGTCTAGCAATTCTAAGAGTGCCTTCCCATACCCAGCAATCAGGGCAAATTTCTCAGAAAGTTCTCTTAAAGAATCAAACATGTAACTGTAAGCAGCTTTCAACTTTTCACGTGTGATGTTGGATAATTGAGCCTCCGCAACCAAAGATTCTGCTTCAGCACGGACCAACTCTTGCTCTAAAACTGGAATTTTTGTTGATTGAGGGTCCTTATATTTCAAGTGAGCAATTTCATCAGTAATCTTTTCCTTACGATCTCTAGAAGGTTGAACGGAGGCTTCAATGTTTCTAATTGATTTTAAAGTAACTCTGTATTGGTCATATTTATCGATGAATTGGTCTTGTAATTCGCCCAATTCATATATCAAGACGCCCAATTTGTCGGTGACGTCGGAAACATCATCATCATTGTCAGCACCCCAGAGGGATAGCTGCCTGGCGGCTTCACGGCGTTCGCTGGCGACGACTTCCATAGCTCTCAGGACACCTTTTTCTGTCTTCACCAATTGAGACAATTTACGTGCCAACTCTGGTCCAAAATTACCAGCTGCATTTTTTCTGAAACTAGATGCAATTGAGGCCTTTCCGAAAAATTTAGATTTCGTTGAGGATGGTGGTGGAGGAGGAGCTTGCAGCTCAGAAGCCGTAGGGGCTCTTTGATTTCTTAAAGAGTAAGTTCTGTGCATTATTGTCTTGGAATTAGTAGTGTTTAGTTCTTCTTAACCAAAATAATGAGGATGTATGCGCCGATGTAGAATTGAGGACGTAAATGAGATATACTTTTTTCTTTTCTATCCTGCCTGTTTATATATTGCAATTTAGCCGTTACATCTTCCCGGTTTTTCGGTCTTTTTTTTTTAAAGGGCCCCTTTTTATCCCCTCTAACGCCTTTCGCAATCCCCTTTTCGTTCGGCTGCAACGAGCGGGGACCGTAGGAACTGAGCTTTTTAGCTTAGCAATGCAATAATAATACAACTGCAGCCTAGACAATTGGCGTTTAAAAGACCAGTCATATATTTTGGTTTTTAAAGCGATCTGTAGTACTAGCTGATGAAGATATGGAAAGGTATGACAGGCAACTGAGACTTTGGGGGCCACTGGGCCAAGATAATTTGAATCGGTCCCGTGTATGCGTGATTGGACCTGCTACACCTTTACTTCAGGAAGTTTTTAAGAATCTAGTGCTTGCTGGAGTATCCTCTCTTACATGGCTCAAAGAAAAGTGTGCGGCTCAATCAAGTTCTTTGTTTTTGGCAGACTTCAAAAAAGATCTTGAGCCAATGGCTTCTAATCAGCTAGAATATGAGGAAAACGATCTCGTAAACATACTACAGCAATCTCGGTATGACTGGACCCGTTTTTCGGTAGTAGTCTTGACTTGTCTCAGCAAGCATAGTACACTACTCGATTTGAATGAAGTTAAACGGCAAAGGGGAGCAAATTTTCCGCCTGTTCTGAGTGCTTTTGTCTCTGGTTTTTATGGGTATATGAATTTGGTACTCTCAGAGACGCATTTTATTCTGCGAGCGCATCCAGAAAGTAAGAAGTATGATTTACGATTACAAAATCCCTGGCCCGAATTGGTAAACTATGTCAATACGTTTGACCTAAGTAGGGTGGATCTAGCAACCTTTTCTGGTATTCCGTATATTGTTTTGCTCATAAAGTGTGTTACAAAGCTCAAAAAAGATGGTAATAATGAGAAAATAACAACGGATTTGGTGAAGGACGCTTTGAGCCAAATTTGCCTTCCTCTTGGAAATAATGTTCTCTATGAACCTAACTATATAGAAGCTAGACGCTATGCGTATTTGGCATGTCCTCAAAATGATTCTAGCAATGAACTAGAAGACTTGCTCCGAAATTTGAAGATATCATATTGCGGGCATGAATGGTTTGATATCTACAATCACGAGATTCTCACGCTACTATTAGCTCTAAAAAGCATATCCGAAGAGAGTGAGGAGCTTGGTTTTCAACCGTTAACGGGTTCACTCCCAGATATGGAATCAACTACGGAAAATTACATTAAGCTCAAAGAACTTTATGAAGTGAAAGCCAAGCTTGATAGGTTCAGAATAGAACAAAGTTTGACCCGAAGTAAGAAAAAGGTTTCAAAAGACGTCCTAGGCACGTTTTGTTCACACTACGGGGAAATCAGGAGAATAATGCCATCGAAAAGTGACCTGCTAGGTATTTTTAGTACCTCAAATACTCTTTTGAATGCATTGGTGGTGGTGCAGTTCTGCGGGCAACTTACAGAAATTATAGAGTCCAAAGATGAGTTCACTGGTCTGCAGGCTGATGGTAACTATTCGGTTATGGCTTTTCTTGGAGGTGCAGTGGCACAAGAAGCGATAAAACTTATCACTCATCACTATGTTCCTATTGATAACTTATTTCTATACAACGGAGTCGATAATTCATCTACGACATACAAAATATAAAAAAAAGTTTCTAGTAATTCATCGCTTTCATCAAATATTTATTTGCACGGTATTTTCCTGATTCTAATAGATTCAAAACAAAGGCTAAATATAATTTCTATGACGCATATTATATCAAATTTCCACATTAACGAGACCTCGTTAGAGAAGACTATACCAGAAAAAACTATAATGCAAAGATGTACTCAACATCTACCATTCCTGTACAAAGTACCGATTTCAGAGTTCCCTCGTGATCCAAGAGGGATCCCAGTACAATGTCTCTGTACCACCTTGGTAATCTATCCACAGTAAACCGTTAACAACCATTTCATCAAGAGCCGATTTACTCCTTACGGATTCCCATTCCAGATTTGCCCTTAACAAAGAGACACTTGAATAACCTAAAATTGAGCATATTTCTAAAATTTTAGTTTGATCAGATGTCAGTTCATTTGGAACACTTCGCAAAAACTTCTTGCCACGGATTTGGAATATCTCAAAACACTCTAAACTCTTTAACATGTCGATAGATTTTTCCAAGTCATCAATTCCAATATCCAGCTTCCCAAAATGTACTTTCTCCAATTCTTCAAAAGAAATAACACCTCCATTCATATCTTTAGTTTCTCGACAAACTTCTATAACCTTGAGGCATATTTCATAATAAAAATCGTTAACTGTAAATAAATGTTTATCACGATCAAACAAAGACAATGGATCAATACCAATAGATGAGCACATATGCATGAATTTTGAGCGGAACTCAGGTGAAGCCTGAAGCTCGCTATTGTGTTTCTTGGCAAATTCTACCAGTCGTTCTTGAAATACGTTTAACTGATCCCTTAATTCGATAGATTGCTTTTCAAGTATAGTTTTGTTTACATCGGTATACTTTCCATCCTTTAAGTCATCAAAAGCTGCTAGTCCGAATTGTTTCATCTTAAGGGATATAGAAATTCGTTCGTCGGCACAGCACCTGTTCGAAATATGGTAAATATTTAGGACCATTTATTCATGCCTGGGGAGGTTATAATATATCTACAATCGTAATGTTATCTTCTTGCAATAGTTCTGACGTTGGAAGTGACAAATATGTGATCAGAGAATTTATGAGATTCTTATACGCTTTTTATTCAAAGACTCATAAATATACAATTCTGCAAATTGATCTCCACGAACCCATACTTGAGCTATAGTTTGAACGTGACTGAAAACATGTCTGCTGATGATTTTAAGCCCGAGAAGTGGACTTCAAGCGCCAACGAAGCCTTGAAAGTTTCCATAGTTGGAGAAAACGCTGTCCAATTCTCACCATTATTTACGTATCCAATCTATGGCGACTCAGAAAAGATATACGGCTACAAGGACCTCGTCATCCACCTAGCATTCGATTCGATAACATTCAAGCCTTATGTCAATGTTAAGTACTCAGCAAAATTAAAGGATGATGAGGTTGTGGACGTACAAGAAAAGTTACTCTCTTTTCTACCACAGAATGATGTAATTGTTAGGGATGAAGCCAAATGGGTGGATTGTTTTACGGAAGAACGAAAAATACATGACTTACCTGATAGCTTTAAAAAGGTATCAGAATATTCTTTGAATGGGGAAGAGTATGTTATATATAAAACGAGTTTGATTGACGATTTTGTCAGGAAGATGCATCGTCGTGTTCAAATCTTCTCAATACTTTTTATCGAAGCTGCAAATTATATAGACGAAACTGACTCAAATTGGGAAGTGTTTTGGTTATTGAACAAGAAATCAAAAAAGTTGGTTGGTTTTGTCACTACTTACAGGTACTGGCATTACCTAGGGGGACAATCCTTTGATGAGAATATAGACCAAAAATTTAGGGCTAAAATATCTCAATTTCTTATCTTTCCACCTTATCAAGATAAAGGGCACGGATCCTGTCTTTATGATGCTATAGTCCAGTCTTGGTTGTTGAACAAAAACATTACTGAAATAACTGTAGAGGATCCCAACGAAGCGTTTGACGATCTTCGTGACAGGAACGATCTCCAAAGGCTACGAAAAATGGGTTTTGATACTATTTTACAGAAAAACTCGCAGCTTTCTGATAAGGCTTTGGAATCAAGTCGTAAATCTTTTAAGTTGGAAGAAAGACAGTTTAATCGCCTTTTAGAAATGCTACTTTTATCCAACAATTCTCCACTCTTTGAATTGAGGGTGAAAAAACGGCTCTTCATCAAGAATTATGATGCCCTCAACCAAACTGACCCGGATGAGGCAAAAGAAGCTTTACAAAACTCATTTGAGCTGGTTAAAGATGATTATAGGCGTATTATAGAATCGATAAATACTTCTGAAGTTTAGATATTTCTTAACATTAATATTATATAATTAATAATAAATGAAGCAATGTATATAACATCACATGTCAAATTTTTAAACTATTATATAAATTGAATATTGATTTCAATTTCTTTAGCTTTTTTTTTTTGAGTTACTTTTCAGATTATGTAAGTATTTGAATTCCGAATTAAAAAAGTATGTTCAATTGGAGAAAGTGAACAATCAGTTCATATGTAGATAAGTATGTTTGGCAAAGAAAATACTTGGAGTAGTGATGCTACTTTGGCGGATGTGAAGCGAAATCGGCCAAGCGGCTAAATGTCTGTTTTGATGACTTACTCCACTCTGAATGAATGACCTTCAATTGGTGAATAGCCTGCTCTATATCTTTCATATTTAAGGGAAATAGCCGCTTTCTAATATCCTGATGATTTTGTTGATATTTCTTGGTTAGATTCCATTTCTCGCAAGTACTATTAGTGTGGTTCCTTTATGATGTTACGAAGACCTATAGCGAGTACATTCTTGTGCAAAAGAAATTTCAAGTCATCAGCAGTTGTAAAATCTTCTGTATTAACCCTCAAAGAAACCTTAGAAAATGTGATACCTCAAAGAAGAGATGCTGTAAAAGAATTAAAGGCTTTATATGGAAATACCGTTATTGGACCGATTACAATTTCATCAGTCATTGGAGGAATGAGGGGTAACCAATCAATGTTTTGGCAAGGGACATCATTAGACCCCGATCATGGCATAAGATTTCAAGGTTTGACGATCGAACAATGTCAAAAAAGATTACCTGGCACTGGTATCAATGGCGATAATTTCCTGCCGGAATCAATGCTATGGCTGCTAATGACAGGTAGTGTCCCATCTTTTCAACAAGTTGATTCTTTAAGAAGGGAATTAGCTCTACGTGGAAAGGAGTTGCCGCATTATACGGAGAAAGTTCTGTTAAGTTTACCCAAAGATATGCACCCCATGACTCAATTTGCGATTGGGTTAGCATCAATGAACAAAGGGTCGGTCTTTGCTACAAACTATCAAAAAGGTCTAATAGGGAAGACTGAATTTTGGAAAGATACGCTCGAAGATTCGTTAAATTTAATTGCCTCTCTTCCACTACTGACGGGTAAAATTTACTCAAACATTACAAATGAAGGACGTCCATTAGGGCAATATAGTGAGGATGTAGATTGGTGCACAAATATATGTTCTCTGCTTGGAATGACTGAAAAAAACTCTTCTAACACAGGCAACCTAAATTCTCAGCAATCTCTAGACTTCATAAACTTGATGCGGTTATATACCGGTATACATGTAGATCATGAAGGCGGAAATGTTTCTGCACACACTACCCATTTGGTTGGAAGTGCTTTGAGTGACCCATATCTCAGTTATTCATCTGGAATAATGGGGCTAGCGGGACCTTTACACGGATTGGCTGCGCAAGAAGTAGTAAGATTTCTCATAGAGATGAACTCAAATATTTCCAGCATTGCACTAGAGAAAGAAATCAAGGAATATCTTTGGAAAATTTTGAAATCAAACCGTGTGATTCCTGGCTACGGGCACGCGGTTTTGCGTAAACCCGATCCTCGATTCACAGCAATGCTTGAATTTGCGCAAATGAGGCCTAACGAGTTTAAAAATGACAAGAATGTTTTGTTAATGCAAAAACTAGCAGAAGTTGCGCCTAAGGTTTTGCTGGAACATGGAAAGAGTAAGAATCCATTTCCTAATGTTGATTCAGCCTCAGGAATTTTATTTTATCATTACGGAATCAGAGAACTACTGTTCTTTACTGTCATTTTTGGATGTTCAAGGTCAATGGGACCATTGACACAACTTGTTTGGGATCGCATTTTAGGACTACCAATTGAAAGACCAAAGAGTTTGAGCTTTGAAGGACTGGAAGCACTTACTAAAGCGACAGGGTTAGTGAAGTAATTTAGTACTGTTCTTATATACAAATACCTCTTTTGCTATTATGATTTTAAAGTACAGCTAGAACTATATACAATAACATGTCTAGTTATTGCACATATGATTCACCAGGATATGTGTAAAATAGAAAACGAATCAATATGATCATCGGAAGAGTTTCTTCTTCAATCGCAGTGTGAATAATGGAATGTTGGTTGCTTTCTTTCTCTTCCTTTTCGACTCTATACTTGGAATTCCATTAATGGTCTGCTGCTGCATATTTAGCCGGGTCAGATTCTTGTCTCCAACAATCTCTGAATTGCCAGCGCCTATTTTTAGCCGCTTCCCCGATGTCGGACGTCGGAGCATATACAAACCTCATAGAGATGACTTATTCTCCACATTTTAAACAAGCAAGTCATTCCGATGTCACCCTCTAAGCGTTAGATTTATTGGTTTTGGAGTCAGACTTAACGAAGACTGCAAGAAAGTATATAAAGCAATTATGATGCACACGTAATTATAACACATCCTCGTAACTTATTCTGTAACTCATTACCGCGTTCAAGTGATCGTAAACAAACATAATGTTTCTAAACAAAAATCTCAAAAATAATAGAATCAAAGTATATTTGCCAAGAAGGAAACTCTCTTCCCGAAGTACCGCATATTTGCAAACTAATAAAAGACCCAATCCTGATAAGGTTTTGAGTGACATTGCGAAATATGTCCATGAGAGCCCAATCACATCACCTTTGGCTCTAGATACAGCAAGGCTCTGCTTCCTTGACACGCTAGGCTGTGGTTTGGCCGCTTTGAAATTTAAACAGGCTCAAAATATTATTAAACCAACTGTTCTAGGCACAATTGTTCCCAATGGAACCAAAATACTAGGTACTTCTTATGTTATGGATCCAGTGAAGGGAGCTTTTGCCATAGGTACTTTAATACGTTGGTTAGATTACAATGACTGTTGGTTAGCTGCTGAATGGGGACATCCGTCAGATAACCTTGGGGGAATTTTAGCTGTCGCAGATCACTTAACCAGATTAAACAAAGCCAGTCACGGAAAAGATGGGAAAGAGTTTCTTGTTAAAGATGTATTAGAGGCAATGGTTAAAGCACATGAAATTCAAGGTATAATAGCTCTCGAAAATTCTTTCAACAAAGTAGGCTTAGATCATGTAGTGCTGGTGAAAGTGGCAACTGCCGCTGTCGTCTCAAAGATGCTGGGCTTAAATCAAGAGCAGACAATTGAAACACTATCACAAGCTTTTGTGGACGGTCAATCACTGCGTACTTATCGCCATGCCCCAAACACCGGATCTAGGAAGTCGTGGGCGGCTGGGGATGCAGTTTCCAGAGCCGTGAACCTAGCTTATTTGGTCAAAAATGCTGATGTTGGTACCATACCTTCAGTATTAACGGCAAAAAATTGGGGATTTTACGACGTTGCGTTCGAAGGTAAACCATTTACGTTTCGACAAAGGTCAGAATATGGTTCTTACGTAATGGAAAATATCCTGTTTAAGATATCCTTTCCCGCTGAATTTCATGCACAAACTGCTGTTGAAGCTGCTGTTAAAGCATATAGCATTCTTGGCAAACAAGGAAAAACTTTTAAAGATATCAAGTCCATCAGAATTAGAACTCAAGAGGCGGCAATGAGGATTATAGATAAGTCCGGGCCACTATATAATTATGCTGACAGGGACCACTGTATCCAATATATGATTGCGATTCCGTTAATAACTGGTAATCTCACGGCCAATGATTACTCAGATCAGGTCGCAAACAACCCTGAGATTGACAATTTGAGATCGAAAATGTACTGCATCGAAGATACTCAACTCTCTCAGGACTATCATGATCCTGCCAAAAGGTCAATAGGCAACGCTATTCTCATAGAACTGAACGACGGGACAAAGCTGGAAGAAATCTTTATAGAGTATCCTGTGGGCCACAAATTTAGAAGAGAGGAAGGAATCCCACTATTGCTGGAAAAATTTCAAAGACATCTGTGCGAACATTTCGTAGGCACTCCTGGTAAAGTCGACGCTATAATGAATGCAAGTTCAAAAGAAAAAATCTTGAATACTCCAATCGACATATATATGGATTTGTTTGCTGAAAAGTAAACTATTAAATCCTTGTGAGGGAATACCACTTTAAAATTTTTATAAAAGATATCTCAAGGGAATTGAAGTTACGTTTAAATTTCAAAAGAAGAAATAGGACACCCCTTAACGGTAAGCAAAGAACCCAACTGCAACTTATTTTATTATTTTTTAGAAAAATTTATTTAGAGTGAATAATACATTGGTCTGATAGCTTTATATTATAAGGTTGAGTATATTTCCCTTTTTTTTATATGCAACTAACTTGAATAGTTCATGTCATACTTGGAATGTGTTAAAAATGCGAATTCTGTGGATCGAACACAGGACCTCCAGATAACTTGACCGAAGTTTTTACTTCAGTCTGGCGCTCTCCCAACTGAGCTAAATCCGCTCAATTTCTGGAAAAGATGGTGTCTTGAGATTTACTATATAAGTACCTATACATTACGCAATAATTTTCTTTTGAGACTCACAGGAGCCAGCCTAACTACAAGATTGAGAGCTTTGTGAATTTTGAGATAATTGTCGGGATCCCATGGTTAATAAAGGCAATATTATTAGGTATATAGAATATCCTAGATGTTGCAATAAGAAAAGACTATCATCGATTGATTTGTAATCATGTTACTAGTATATTATCATATACGGTGTTAGAAGATGACTTAAGTTCGTGGAAGCTGAAATGCAAGGATTGATAATGTAATAGGATCAATGAATAACAACATATAAAACGATGATAATAATATTTATAGAATTGTGTAGAATTGCAGATCCCCTTTTATTGATTCCTAAATTCCCGAGGAGAACTTCTAGTATATCTACATACCTAATATTATTGCCTTATCAAAAAATGGAATTTCAACAATTACATCAGAATCCACTCTTATCTCACTAGAAGGTCTCCTCGAGGATATAGGAATCAATAAAAGGGGATCTGCAATTCTACACAATTCTATAAATATTATTATCATCGTTTTATATGTTGTTATTCATTATCCTATTACCTTCATCAACAGTGGAATTCTAATAATTGTCGCAAGATCGACCAATCTCTCATAGATAAAAATGGATATAAATAAATAAAACTGAATTGAATAAATAAAATAACATATACAAAAAAAAGACGTAAAGACGTAAACAAATATTTGCCATTATAAATATTCCAAATTACGCATACACGCCTATGCCTTTGTTCCCATTCGAGTTTTTACACCAAACTTGAATTGAATAAAGTATTAGACATGAAACTTTCCGAATCATTATTCAGAATACGATTTCCTTTGGCTTTCATTTTTTCAATCTCATAAAGAGCAGCATCAATACTATCGAAGTACGGGGAATACGGCTCTTGACCGTCACTGCATATATTGCCATTATTATTTTCTTGCGTACTTGACTGTGCCCTTTCCACGTTGGGAATCACACCTGCTTTCGACAATCGCGTCCTTATCTTATCATTAATAGATACATTCGCAAGGTAAATAAAGACATTGCGCCTTTTATAACTGGTAATAATTTCATCTAGTACCTGGGCAGCTGATGAATCTAATGAGGTCATTCCACCTAAATCAAAAATGACATATTTTATGGAATCCTTTGATCGAAACGATTTTCTTCCAGGGTGTATCTTAGACGAACCAAATCTCTCTATTCTGTCAAGCCTTTGCTTTAAATCTTCACTATTGGTAAATGTGAGAGGCTCTGGTATCCTAACAATCATGCATCCCTCAATCTCTTCCGTATTCTCAATACTTAATGGATTCCTCTTCATGTTCATCAAATAATCATCAAGGTTCGTGAAGTTCGACGTCCCAGCTACTCTAGCCAAGATTTGGATTCTTGACTTCGCAGAATGTTTTATTATATTCAGGATTGAATAGACGCATCCAATACATATTCCAGCTTCGATTGAGTAAAATATTGTGACACCAAACGTAACAGCAAAAACAAAAAGTTCACTATAACCACCACATCGCAAATGAAACTTAATATCACTAGGCACTTCCTCTAACAAACTAATTCCAATTACGGTTGTAATAACGGATAAGACACAGTTGGGAATATAGTGCACGAATTGAAGAAGTAAATTCATCGTAATTAGGGTGATAACACCTACAAAAACTCCAGATATTACGCTTTGTGCCCCTGATAGGGCATTGATCTTAGACCTTCCATATCCGCCGAATGAAGGAAGAGCGCCGAATAATGAGATGACAATATTCATGAATCCTAAAGCTACCAGTTCTCTATTAGAGGAGACAGTAAGATTGTAGGTTGTTCCCAAAGATTTAGATGCCGTAGTAGATTCAAAAAACCCCAACATTGCCACAATCAGGGATGCACTAAAAAGATCCGGTATTAACTTACGTCTAGAGCGAGTCAATGGGTTTTTTAATTTATCAAAGTTATCCATACTGAAGTCGCCAACGATAGTTATACCATATCTGTGTTTTAAATCAAATTTCATTGAAATAAGAATGGTGACAATAACTACTAATAATATGTCTGGGAAAAATATTGCACCTTTGTGGTATTTCAACAATTTCCTCTTCAATAGACGCATCAAAAAAAGGATAATTAAGCAGCAACCGCTAAATATCGCCGTTGGCATGTGGTACTGCGCTGGTGCATAATCAATAAGGAAAAGTATTTTTTCAAAAGGAGTATGATAGTGTTGAGGTAAGCTTACTAGAAATTTGTCTAGCTTTAATTCAGAAATCAAAGAGTTGATAATCATAACCAGTCCTACAGAACTTATAAAACCTCGCAGAAGTGCCTTGCTAAGAACGTTCCCTAGGAAGCCAAATCTGGAAATACCAGAAAAAAGTAAAATAGCGCCACTAACAAATGTTATAACTATTGAAATATCAATTAGAGAAACATTGTCTTTATGTAGTGTTATAGATTCAACTGCTTGACCTACAACCAAAGAAATTGCACTTTCTGGCCCAACTATCATCTGAGGAACAGAGCCGAAAACACCATACACGAATGGGCTGATAGCCAAAGAATATAGGCCACATAGAGGTGGGACATGTGCAATTGAAGTTGTGTACGATAGCGCCAGCGGTATCTGGAATGACGCCAGGGAAATGCCTGCAATTATGTCTCCCCACAGTTTACTGAAAGTATACTCAGGGAGCCATGCAAAGCAGGGCAAGTAATAAGGGATCGTTTCAAATATTCTATTATCGTCGTCAATGCCATCATTGAACCCTGCGTTATCAATGGATTCCGGAATTGAATTTTTTGCTGGGCATACCTCAGAAGTTGAATTTGAAGTTCCAACGTAAATCCTACCTTTATTTTTGGATGAATCCTTATCATAATTGAAATTGTCCGAGAAAGAATCGTGTTGATCGACTGATCTTTTGAGTCTTGTTTGAACAGTAGAGGAGTATGATGGTCTCTTACGCCCCAATAACGAACTATTCGAAGCCATTCTGAAAAAGCTTATGACAAATCTCTTTAAACCGCTCAAGTTTTGTTAACCAGTATCTTTTGAACCTAACTCTCGAACCATTCTAGAATGTAAAAAGTTGTTTTTCCTTTAGTCATCTTTCCAGTTTTATACTTTTACATTTAGTCCGCCCTTTGTACCGCAAGAGTCTTTTTTAACAAGCAAGGAAAACTTGAACATTAAACATGCCCCTTCATAGCGTGAAGAGATGAATATATTTAAAGGTTAAGAATCTATTTATTATTATTTACGAAGTTTTTCAGTTAGTTCAGGGACTATCTTGTAAAGATCTCCTTGTAACCCATAGTCAGCAACATTAAATATGGGGGCATCAGGATCATTATTGATGGCAACGATAACTTTTGAATCCTTCATTCCCGCTAAATGCTGGACTGCACCAGAAACGCCAACAGCTATATACAAATTTGGTGCAACTACCTTACCAGTTTGGCCGATTTGTAGAGAATTATCACATAAACCGTTATCAACAGAAGCCCTTGTAGCACCTATAGCAGCATGTAAAACGTCTGCCAATGGTGAAAGTAGTTTATCAAATGTTTCTTTGTCCTTAAGTGCCCTTCCACCAGTTACCACGTTCTGTGCAGAAGTGAGCTCTGGCCTCTCACTCTTGGTAAGAATGGTTTTTACCCAGGTAACATCCAATTTACAAGGAGGTATATCAGTTCCCTTCTCAATGACAACGGAGTTCATACTACCTTCCGCAATTGGTGGAAAAGCCGATGCTCTAATGCTCAACAACTTCTTGTCTAATGGACATTCTAATGTAGAAATGATATTACCAGCATAAACAGGTCTAACAAAGGTCTTAGGATCTTTAATTACGGTAACTTCACAAACGGGTTGCACATCTAAGAGTGCAGCCACACGAGGTAAAACACTTTTGCCAACAGATGAATTCGAGATTACAAAATGTGAATAGTCATTTCCTTCCAAAATTTTTACTAACAACGGAGTCAATTCTTCAGGAAGACAGGTATCTAACCTGGAGTCCTCAAATATGACAAGCTTCTTTAAATTGCTGCAGGAGTATGAAGATTTGAGCGCTTTGGCAGTTTTCTCAGCTTTGCTACCCGTGATTATGGCTGTGATAGGGTTAGATAACTTTTGTGCTGCAGTCAACAAACTCAACGATGATCTTGACACGGAGCCATCCTTTGAACTTTCAATGAAAGCTAAAGTGGATGCGTAATTTTGTTGCACGAACTTTCTCTTGCCAACTTTTGGCAAAATAGCAGTCAATGATTTGAACATAATAACCAACAATTAGCTGCTATAACATTACTAGTAGTAATATTTTACAACTCAGACTTGTTATTGAACAACTTCATTATTTTAACTTATATTTGGCAGAATTTTCGTTCGAGATTTTGCGGAAAAGTCATGGTAAGCGGACGGAGTCATACTTTAATAAAAAAGTGCCTAAGTGACATACATGTACATATGTGAACACCCATTGTTTATGCCAGAATAACACCATAAAGAAACGAAATCAGGACATGCCTCTTCGCCTCTCTTAGGTAACTTTGATATCTTGAGAATTTCACTTTTTTTCACAAAGTAACGTGAGGCACCTTACCAAGACCTAGACACATATTTATTACTATGTCATTGGCTTACGTGGCTGAACGTTCAAGAAGAGATAAAAATAAAATTTCTGAAAATATTGAGACAAGCGCAAGTAGAATACCTGTCCTTACAATTGACTGTACTTGTCACTCAATATCCAAGTCATGCGAGAAACAGAAGTACCTCATTCGAATAATGTATGGCCACGTACTTGAAATAAGGAAAACCCAAATATCCGTATATACATACATACATAAGTGAATAAAGAAGCTAGAAAGTGGACAAAGAGAAAAACAAGGTAAATACCCGATAGAGCTTATAAGGCCGAAAGATTCAAGGGAAGCAACAAGATACTAAACCAAGACCAAAAAACCTAGTGAAAGTAATTTGAAGCAACACAACTAACAAACCTAAAACTAGCACTCCGCAGATCGTTCGTCAAATATTTTGTGTTGACTGTCTCCTCTGCAACATCGAGCTCTCCAGTAATCTTAGTTCCATGTTATTCTGAAAATCACACTTCGGATTTCCATGCTCTAGGGGTCTTGGTGAAAAACATTTGAAATTTCCTTCCTTAAGGGAACATCTCTCAACCGGAGAAATACTGCCCTTAGGGGCAGGCGTTTTAACGATCTGTTTATGGGATGAATGATATATCTGTAAGGTAGGATGCACGATACTGATATGTCCTCCATTTGTGTTACTCGGATATGCAGTCCCATCCTTCGACAGTATAGATGCCAATCCGGGTGTATGTTTTGTTTCGATGAGACAACTTACAAACTTCTCACTTCGTATTTTCGATGTGTTCTTAGTGTTACTTTTAATATTCGATATCCCGACATTAATCTCCCCTTTCAATTCGTCGAGACTCTTTGGCCCCGGATTTGGTGTTTTCTTGCCTGAGAAATGGTTGGTAACCACACTTTTCTTCGACGTACTATTCTTTGTATCCTGCTGCTTTTTTGTTAGCTTTTGGAATTTTGGATGATCTGTTTCAATAAACTGTAGCTTTTTTTCTGTTCCTAAAGCAGTGTTTGGGATGCTGACTTTCTTTTCACTGCTACCACTATAGGTGAAGTAATCTGTGCCTTCCTTCGCAAAGTTGTTTGAGGCATATACCAAAAAAAGACCTTGCTTAACTTGAAAATAATCTATGAATGGAAGGATGTCCCCGTCCAAAGTCATATCAGAGGGAATAAATTTCAGGACATATGAAGTGTTATTTTCATCCACGGCGTCATAAAATTTGCAGCAGTGGTTTTCGTACATCAAGTTTTTAAGAGTGTAGTCATGTGATCCTAAATCTTTCAAGCGCCTCTCTTTCATTAGTGTTCTTTGGGTTTGTTCTTCTCTCATATTCTATAAAAGCGATAGTCAGCAGTGAGGTAGAATTTAAAGCAACTGTTGATAGATAAATGTTTTAACAGTGAACACGATAAACGCCATATCAGCTTATATGAAGTCGAAAAAGGAATTCCCGATATCGTTTTGTTTTGGCTTATCTTTCCCTGTATTTTCATTTGCTTTAGATGCTTTACGTAATTTCATCCGACATATTTGAGTTCCCTAATTCTATCTATTTTTATTTTCCCCCTTCAGAAAAGCACGAAGAAAAAGCACGCGTCCTACCTGGGTCTTACTCTCACCTATAATCGTCATACGACGCTTCCTGATATGTAACATGAAACAAACGCGGGGGAGGAGCTGACACGATATGTTAACAGGAGCGCTCCACACAGCACCTTTAATTTCAGGTGAAGATGTTCTGCGAGGATGTACTGACCGCAAACGGGGGACGTTCTCGTGGGTATATTGTTATTGTGACGCTAAGATAATAAAAGAGAATATGTAGGGCTATGTGATTGAACGCTGATGGTCTTTCTAAATCGTTCAAAATTGTGTCTCGGTAAATCCCTCACCAGACGTGCTTAAAGTTTGGGATGAGGCACCGTTCTGAACGACTTTCATCAAGGAATCAACGTATTCTGCGCCAGACCAATGCTGGTGGGTAAGAATATCGCAGTTACTCTCCTTTTCCCGCCTTTGCACTTTTTCTACATATGCTTTCATTCCATCATTTTGAAAGGCATTGGCTAATTCCCAGAATGACACTCCATCTGAGTGCAGCCCAGCAAGGGAGACTAATTGCAATGTAAAGCCCTCTTTTGCCAAGTCCCATATGAAGGATTTCAATGCCTTATCATCAAATCCGTGGGCGCTCCAATTAAAACTTGGAGATAAATTATACACTAACTTAGTTGCTGGAAATTTCTTATGGATTTCACTTGAGAATGAACGTGCCTGTTCTAGATCGGGTGTTTTCGTTTCTAACCAAATCATGTCAGAATATGGGGCAAAAACCAAAGATCTTCTGATAGCTGCTTCAATACAACCTTTAAACATATAATATCCCTCTTTAGTTCTCGGAGCATCCCAATCAAATATTATATTTTTCGATGGTGTCACCTCATGGGCCAAAAGCTGCATTTCTCTCAAACTTAAATATGCTCTACCCAGTTTGTTTACCATAAGATCCTCCTTTTTTTCTTTGTAAGTTGCAAATTCGCCAGCCGTAAATTGTTTTGCTAAGGCCTCTTCAAATGTAAACAATTCATTCTTGTGGTACCATTCTTGTTCCATATCGGAAATGACGGAGTTGCTAATCTTCATATTCTCCATTTCAATTAGCTTTTCACTCCAGGGCACCACATTCTTTCCTATTATACCCTTGATAAATTCATGATCTCTTGGGTCACTGCTCGAACTCAATAACTTGCCATTGCAAGAGTCTGTTCTCGCAATAGCTAAATTTTCTGTTCCCATAATATCCCATTGAAACCTGGTAGAAATTAATCTCATAAGATGCGTCGCTGTGGGTACCAAAACAGCCCCACTAAGGTGACCACACCGTTTACCTCCTACCATTTGGTCTTCGAGGTGGATACCCGCAGCCCCCTTCTCCGCGAACAACTTTGCAACTTTCATCACTGTTGTGGGGCCACCATGTCCCATATCTGCGTCTGCTATAATTGGTGTTAAATAATCAACAGGTATAGAGCCTTTGATAGAGGCCTCCAAAAAAGCCTTTCGATCATGCAATTGCTGTGCCTTGAAAATTCTCTCCACTTGATTCGGCACTGTATCATATGGATAATCGCCAAAATCTGGTGATACTTCATTAGTAGATCCGACCAATGTAGAGGAACATGCCCAGCCAGATATGTAGGCAACCTTGATATTTTCACAACGTGCCAACTGGCTCATTTGTACAGGGTCAATAACTCCTAACGTATGAAGTGGAGTGCCGCTCTTGAAGTTTTCTTCTAAAAAGTTGAACAGTTTCTGAGCTTGGTGAGATGAAGGGTAGATTGAAGTATTCGCAGGCAGACTGCCCCGATGCTTTACAACATCCCTAGCTGAATAGGAACGAGTAATATTTTCAAATCTCTTTGATGCCCACCAATCTTCTACTTTACTTGATTCCGACGAGATAAAATCCTTGGTACTTCTTGCCTCGTTAAAAGATCTCCGCTGTGACTTATTTGACACGATAATCAGCTTCTTCAGTGCCCTTGAAGCCGTTCTATTGGGTGGTTTACTCTTAATCATTGAAATCATCGTAACTACACTAACAATACCAAAATATACACTGCCGCCCTTATAGTTTCCTAAGACTTCTACTATTTTTACGCGCTCTGAAACTGCAATACAGGATAAGAAATTAGAGAGGAGTTTCTCAAGCCTAGTTTTTTATATTATATACTCTACGTATGAAATTGTTAGCATTGATGATCAGTCTTCCCGTGCTTCCCATAAGACATGGCCTGCATTTCCTTCTCCAATGTACTTTTATTACGTCCCCCGCAAACATGCTCGGCCCGGACGTCGGACTTCAATCATTAACTTAGGAAAATCGGCTAGTAAGCGCCCTTGTCCATTAGAAAGAGAGAAATAAAGAAACATTCAGGCATAGATAATTATTTCATCTTCCTTTCGTATCCTAAGATCCTTATTATCTGCATCCATAGCAGGATACTCATTCAATTTGATCATTCCTTTCGTAGCCAAATTCAGTAAAGATAGGAAAGCCCCGGCGGCTATTTGCCTGCTCACACCCTTTTCTGAAATATCAAGATTCGATTCAATTTGAGCTTCACCCATGCGGCTTGGAATGATATCAACCAACAGAACTTTTCTTTTGAACGGTGGATTTGAGCGTGTTGTCCTTCCGATGGCAACTGACCTCTCTTTGATATAATCGTAAAATTTTTTCGTCTGATAATCCAGGATAACATCATGAAAGTTTGTTTCCTCGGGCAGGTTTTGCTGAGTGCTGTCAGAAAAATAATCGTTGCTGGAATCACCCTCTTCAACAAAATTCTGTTCGGAAGGCCCGATTCTTCTTCTGAGAGCACCAACTATGTCTTCATTAAAACCACTGGACCTGGTTGAATTTCTGGTATGACTTCTTCCAAAACTTGAAGGAGGTAGATTCAAATTAAAGTCAAGGATGTTTCCTTGAGAGTTTTCCTCAATGTAATGTCCTTCTTCCAGATCTTCATTGATTTGTTCAAGATTCAATAATAGATTATCATTTTCCATATCAGAGGAATAGTTATCATTCTTGTTGTTCCGAAAACTTTTTCTACCGTATTCGTTACTTCTAATACTGTTCGAACTTTGAGTTGATACCAAAGAATGTGCCCTTTTTCTTCCTCTTTCAATTGTGCCGAAATCTTGTGAAGTTAAATCTAACTCCCCAGTCTTTAAGTCAGAAAAGTCGTTGAAGATACTTAACCAATTTGTCGAAATGAATTCTGCTTCACCACATGATCTTACCAAGGAGTTTATACTAGAATTGAAGGCATTCTGACCACTTATTTTTTTCTTTCTACTTTTCTCCATCAAGTTGCTGTAATTTCCATGGTTGAACTTGAGAACTTCGTTTGGGTAGCTTATTTTTGTATCAAATTGTACTTTAGACAATAAGCCAGCTACATCAGCACGATTTCCCCTTTGCATTTTGACACCGACTTTGCGTTGGCCACCATCATTTTCCTCTTCTGATTCTTGCTCTTCCAGCCCTAGTTCGTAGTCTTTGAGGTTGGCTGCCGATTCTTCATTTTCCAGTGGGGTTTCTTCGCTTTTGCTACCGTTGTTATCATCATCGTTCTCAAAATTTAGGATTAACTCATTACCATCGTAATTAAATTTCAAATCATTATTATCCTTCTGAGAACTTGAATGCGAACCAAGAGGTGTTCCTTGATGACTTACTATATCATCCAAGTCCAAGTTAAAATCAACATCAATAGGAATTTCATCCAGAGAGAAAGAGTTTCTAACATTAGGTCCCAACTTGCTTTGCGCATCAGGATTAGTCCTATCGCTATGAAGTTCAAACCTGTTAGAATTGCTTAACTCATTTATATAATCTTGTCTTCTTATTGATTTAGCCTCCTCAATAAAAGATATATCATCTTGAAGAGTGTTATTGAGAAAGTCCAATGCGGGAACTTTAGTAATATCATATAAGGGATCGTCATCAAAAAAAACACATTCTTCCCAAGCGTAGTTATTGTTTCTGCTCCCGATAATACTGTTATGATTATTCAATCCATTGATTCTTGTAGACTTATTTTTGGCCTTGAAAGCATATGCGTTGTTTTTTTGTAGTTGCACAAGCAGATGATTCAGATCATTCAACACATACTCAGTTTTTTTATTGTAACAAATTGTTACTCCATATAAAAGGTTAGAGATGTATCTAAGAGAGAGATCACTTTCGAAATTCTGAATTTCGTCACACGTTTTGGGTATAGAAATATTTACAATGTCTTTTTTTTTGACGGTAGATGCTGATATATTTCCTGTCGAGTTGCTTTTGCTCGAATAAGAACTATTATTTTCTTTTACAATGGAATTTCCCAATGTAGAAAGTAACCACACAGTTGTGAGACCCTTATATTTCTTGTCATCTTTGAAGTTCAACAAAAGAGGTGCCATTGCAGAATGTTTGTAATTAGGTCTAAATATGTAGCCAGTGCTTTAGAATTGCTGTATTTTACTGGAATTTTTTTTTTCAAAAAAGATAATAAAGAATCCTAAACAAAATATTATGTCTCCTTTATACATATCCGTTTTCTTAGTAATGTAAAACGCGTAAACTTAGCAAATCTGGCAATACTTTAGCCGCCGAAGTTAAAATTCTTCAACAAAGGAGGCTAAAAAATGGGTAAAAAAAAGGAAAAAAACATTCTGATAAACCTGAGCCTACAAAAACTTCATTTTTAATAATAAGTTCTCAATGAATTGTTGTGAATGTAAAAGAAACACATAGATAACAGTCACAGGGTTGGTTAGTATCACTTAGTAAGTAACTTACTAACTATCTAAGTTCACACAAGGAATTAAGCGCAAGTGGTTTAGTGGTAAAATCCAACGTTGCCATCGTTGGGCCCCCGGTTCGATTCCGGGCTTGCGCAGTTATAAAATTTTCTTTTTTATCTTTTTCCGAACCTCGGTCCAAAAAATATTCACTTTCCCGGGAAACTTGAGGATAGTTCTCTTCTTCATTTCCCCTTTCATTTCCCTTCAACATAGAGTTTTGGCAGGCCTTTTTTTTAGCGCTTTTAGACGGTCGGGAGCCCAACTGGTGGTGACGGTTGTGGAAAAGAGGTAATTTTATTTCCTTTATTGGACATGATTTCAATAGATACATTGGGGCAAGAAAAAGAAAAGGGAGAAAAAATTCAGTAAAGAAAAAAAATAAGAAAAAAGAGAAAAGAAACAAGAGAAGGCTACAGGTTTCTGAATATCCTTTTTGCTGCACATTTTTATTAACCAGCTAATTGGTCTTAGTAATACAGAGTTTGTGCTTCTTTGCTTTATAAGAAAAAAAAAGGGATAGCAGTACCAACACTTGTTTGAAAACTAGATAGTTCCCGTTTTAGAAGTTCTTTCCGTTCTCTTTATCTGTTACAATAAAAAGGCAGGACAAAAAGCGTGGCAGGAAAGTTTTTCCAGGAAAAGAAGATTGTAATATTTAACAAATACCGTAATCCAGCATAAGACCCACTAATTTTAATTCATAACGGAGGAAAAGAGTTCTCTGTTGTCACTCTAGGATATTTGGCAAAAAAGAAAAGCACCAAGTATAGAGAAAAAACTAAAAAAAATATGGTCTTAATAAATGGCATTAAATATGCCTGTGAGAGGTGCATAAGAGGCCATAGAGTAACAACATGCAACCATACGGATCAACCACTTATGATGATCAAACCCAAGGGTAGACCTTCTACCACATGCGACTATTGCAAACAGCTTCGAAAAAACAAGAATGCAAACCCTGAAGGGGTTTGCACCTGTGGTCGATTAGAGAAAAAAAAATTAGCACAGAAAGCTAAAGAAGAGGCTAGAGCTAAAGCCAAAGAAAAACAAAGAAAACAGTGCACCTGCGGAACTGATGAGGTTTGCAAATATCATGCGCAAAAAAGACATGTAAGAAAATCCCCATCCAGTTCTCAAAAGAAAGGAAGATCTATTTCACGTTCGCAACCAATGTTTGAAAGAGTATTATCTTCTACTTCACTGGATAGCAATATGCTATCCGGCCATGGAGCACTATCAGATACCTCCAGCATACTGACAAGCACATTTTTAGACAGTGAACCCGGCACGGGCAAGATTTCAAAAGATTATCACCACGTTCCTTCATTGGCGTCCATTTCATCATTACAATCCTCTCAATCATTAGACCAAAACTTCAGTGTACCACAGAGCCCGCCATTATCTTCAATGTCATTTAATTTCCTCACTGGAAATGTGACAGAAACTAATCATAGTCACAGTAATCATCAACATTCTAAATCAAATAGTAACTGGCAAGACAGTTCAGTAAGTTTACCAGCAAAATCTGATACACGTTTTACTTTGATGGAGAAAAACAACTCTATGGGTCTCGACCTATTAGGCCATTCTAAACGAATATCACCGATATCAAACTCTCGCGTTGGCGAAGTTAGCGTTCCATTAGAAGAGTATATCCCTTCTGATATTGATGGGGTGGGAAGAGTTACTGATAAAAGTTCCTTAGTTTACGATTGGCCATTTGATGAGAGTATTGAGAGAAATCTTAGTACGACAGCAACTGCAGCAACTGATTCAAGTAAGTTTGACTTGAATGACAACAATAATAAAACTAACTGCAACAATATGAATCGCAGTAACTTTAATAACAATGGTAACAATAATAACAGCAGTAACACTATCAATAATAATAGCAACAAGGACAGCAATATCAATAATAATAACTGTTCCAGACAAGAGCATCAAAGCAATGGCCTATTTGACATGTTTACAGATTCCTCGTCAATTTCAACGCTTTCTCGTGCAAATTTATTATTACAAGAAAAAATTGGTTCACAAGAAGGTTCAATTAAACAAGAACCCTATTCTAAAAACCCCCAATTCCGTCATCAATTAACTTCCAGAAGTAGATCATTCATTCATCATCCAGCAAACGAGTATTTAAAGAATACTTTTGGAAATTCGAATAGCAACGACATCGGGAAGGGGGTTGAAGTGCTATCATTGACGCCAAGTTTCATGGACATTCCAGAAAAAGAAAGAGAAACAGAAAGGTCACCATCATCAAATTACATTGCTGACAGGCCCTTTACTCGAAAACCTAGGTCATCCAGCATTGATGTAAACCATAGATATCCACCTATGCCATCCACCAATGTAGCCACATCCCCCAGTGCATTGAATAATACAGTAGCAAGTAATCTTGACGATCAACTCAGTTTAACATCTCTCAACTCTCAACCATCATCAATAGCAAATATGATGATGGATCCTTCTAACTTAGCTGAACAAAGTTCTATTCATTCAGTTCCTCCATCAATAAACTCTCCAAGGATGTCTAAGACCGGAAGTCGTCAAGACAAGAACTTCCAAGCAAAAAAGGAGGAGAGAAACCCGTTGAATAGTGTACAAGATCTTTCACTACTGGAAAATGCACCAGGAGAGTTGAATCAGATGTTCTCTCTGCCACTAAAAAATATGAATAGACCGGATGCCATGAGGGAAAATTCGTCTAGTAGTAATTTCATAATCCAAGGAAATGGCACTATGTCTACGCCTTCTGCAAGGAACGAGCTTCCAGATACTTCTCCGATGAGTAGTATTCAAACAGCCTCACCACCAAGCCAATTACTCACCGATCAAGGGTTTGCGGATTTGGATAATTTTATGTCTTCGTTATGATACACTTGCTCTTCGTTTTTTGCTTTTCTGTAACTCTAACTTTCCCTTCTTCTATATATATACACTTTTATACACTTAATATTATCATTGGCATTACGATTGCTTATACATTTTCACAATTGAAGTTACTTTTTTCCTTTTATGACGTTCTAAATTACGCACTGCGCCTTCTTTTTCCTCTGCCTAGAACACACACGTGGAAGCACAGTACTGTAGATTGCTTTTATCTTGTTAGCGTTAATACTGCTTTGAAAAATAGCATAGCCAATGGTTATAGAAACAGAGCAATAATAAAATGATCAAGTTTTAAATATGCATTCTCCTGAACGTTTTTTAAAGATGAAACGATATCCCTCCTCTTGTATAGTTCGTTACGTAAACATAGCAACAAGGACCTTTACATTATCATGATCTCACTATAATTATTTCGTAATTAAATGTATTGAAAAGGTAAACTCCGAGTCCATAGAAATGAAGCACCTGCTCTCAATGACAAATCAAGATTTAAACTACGGGACTTCACACCTTATCTCCCCACTTATCAAGAAAAAATAGGCAAAAAAAAAGTAAATATAATTTCTTTTTGTAAAGGCAACACCGTAAGATAGCTTGCGCGTCTTCCTTGCACTCTGCCTTGGGCAACCTGGGTCTTCAACTACTCATCCTTTTGAACCGCCTCCATTGATGCCCGATATCCTGCTCACATAAAGACAAATTCCCGTCCTCCTGAACAACGACGCCCGCATTATGTCTCTTCAACAGACCAAGTGAAACAACCAAGATAACCAAACCACTTCTAATTACCGGGAGAATGGAAGACAAGAAACAGTAGAAAAGTTCAAGTTCAACTCCCTTCCATACGACCCGTATCAATGCAAGGTAAAAACGGGCTGTTAATAATGGAAAGGAGACATGTACGAGAAATTCAATGAACTTTCACTGCTGGCGCACAATTATTTTCATGTATTCTTCCGCGAAATTTAAAATTTCTTATTCTCAATCTTCTTTACATGTCTAGAAAGAATTTATTGGAGAGAAAAATCTAGACCTGCCAAGCCGATAAACGAACGCCTGCGACAAAACAGTGTGAACATTATTTCAGAGGGTAGAGTCATGTAGGCGGAGACGAAAACAAGGTTTAGCTTTTCGTAGAATTGCCCATTTCATGTTTATCAACGTTAAAGGTTAAATGGAGGTATGACAAAAGAAATTTTCTTGTTCAATGTTCGCATTTTTGGATTCTTTTTCTTCGACTGGCTGTAGTTATCCTTCTATATTACGTACAACAATTACTTCTGAATGAAGAATTTTGGTTCTTTCATATAGATCGTGAGGAAAGAAGGCGCACTTGAATAATTTGAGAAACAAGAGGGCGAACAATAGCTTACCAATCTGTTGGTTTGTTTGGATCAATTGTTAGATATGAAGCCAAACAATCGAACTTGTGATGTAATTACCAACAAAGACGAATCTCTTCCTGCCCTTTTACTGCCAGCTCTGAGCAATTACAGTTGTGATGATACGTTGCAAAAAGGACAAATATCAACAAATGGCAAATATCCTCCATTCGTTTTATCTGATTGCCCTTTACTACCAAAGAACTTGAGCATTCATGCAGAGCAAAGCCCAGTGCAAGTTTCTTCGGTTCAGCTTGCAGACCATAGTTATGAAAAGTGGCAAAAAGAATCCGAAAAGACCAAACTCCCCAAGCTTAGCTGTCCAACAGATTATCGAGATTACTATAAAACAATTTCTTCTGGCGAAACAACTGATTCAGCGGTTATTTCATCTATAGCAACAAATAGACTGAAAAGGAAACGTCAAAGAGACGGCCCAAGTTGTGATTCTTGTAGAACAAAAAAAATAAAATGCAACGCGACAATCATTGTCTATTTACAAGATAGAAACTTGATCTCCTCTATTTCTTCAAATTTGCATTATACTCTTTCTCAAGACGACATTGACCAGTTTCGAACGAAGTTTTTCAAGAAACTGCCGGACGTGATAAATACGTATGAAGTCATAAAACACCTTGATAAGATAGTTCTTTTCAAAGCCTGCACTTCTTGCAGCAGAAGAAACAAAAAAAGCGGAAAGTGTCTTTTTTCTAGAGGGTTCACAAAATCCGACATGAACGTATTCTCTAAAATAAATAGTAAACTTAAAGGCAAGACCATCTTCGAGTTGACTGTCGATGATTATATAGCCGCTGGCTTTCAAACCCTTTAGGTTTCATGCATATAATATTCCCATACATAAGATTAGATACGGGAATGTTAATAAAATATATTACTAGTAAGTTGATATTTTTTGATAATATATATTTGTTTACTCATACATATAAATTCTATTGAAGGGTACTGTTGTGTAAATAATTTAAATAAAAAAACCTCTATATGATACAGATGACCGAGCCCTCATTACCGTTTTATATCATCAAGTTGAAAGAAAAGTATTCTTTTATTTAGGTTCAACATTATAACGCAATCTTATACCCATTGCGGACAATTCTGAATCCAAGTACTTCAATACAAATGGTATAGCCACTGTAGTTGTCTCATTACCGCCAACAAATTTATTCCCTTGTCCATCTTCCCAGATCTGAGAGTCGTCAATGAAAATCTTTTCCCCGTCTTCTGATTTGGTTAATAACTTCTTTGCATCTTCAAATCTCATGGAACAACGACGACAACAAACAGTCGAGATCGAACCAATTCTTGGCACACTCTGTTGTGTAGTCAAAATAGAACCACACTCGCGGCACACAGATGCTTGTGTATAATCTGATGAATTTAGTAAACGGTCTTGTAATAAGAAAGATGTACCGTGACCGATCAGAGCATCTCTTTCCATCTCACCGACACGAATACCACCGTGCCTCTTTCTACCTTTGACAGGTTGCATGGTCAAACTATTAACAGGACCCGTGGAACGGACTTGGAACTTATCATTGACCATGTGACGTAATCTTTGGTAGTAGACAACACCAACATAAATATCTGCCCTTAGTTCTTCACCAGTAGCACCAGAATACATTGGCTCATTACCGTGGTAATTGTAACCCGCCTTCGCCAGTTGGTCACCAAAATAATCAGCTGGAGTGTCATCCTCATTGAAGATCCATGGTGTGGAATCTTGTGCGATACCGTGCAAAGCACCTGCCTTACCTGCGAGAGATTCGACGAACATACCAATGGTCATACGTGAAGGGAAAGCATGAGGGTTAATAATGATATCTGGTTGGATACCTGTTTCACTGAAAGGCATATCAATGGTTGGCCATTTTCTTGAACAAACACCCTTTTGACCATGTCTAGAGGAAAATTTATCACCGATTTGAGGTGTTCTTCTAATACGGTATTTTATGCTGACAGTTTGTAATTCTTGGAATTTGTTAGATTCGTCACCAATTAGGTTCACTTCCTCAATATATGCTGGTTCGGAGGAATGATATGTCTTAATTTTAGTTTTATTTAAAGTATCATCGAAGTATGCACATATTGGATCACCTTCTTCGACATAGGTACCAATAAATGGCAAACCATCCTCATCTAGTTTTTCGAGCCATTCCTTTGGCCATTCATCATTTCCAAAACCAAAGTGCTGGGTAATTGGATCACCACGATTTCTGTTAAGCGCCAAGTCCACCTTCTCAGTCTTATACATAGTACCATAACCGAAACCTCTTTCATCAGCAGATTTGTTTATAATCATTGCATCATCCATATCATAACCGGTGTATGAGATTACAGCAACAACAGCATTAAATCCATTTGGAAAGTTATCCATACCGTAATCATCATATAAGTTAGCTTTCACGATAGGTGTTTGACCAGTTTGCAACCTATATAATTTATTGTCGGAACGATGACATAAAGCTACACCTGGAGTACCCATGGTTTGTTTACCCATCTGACATTGGTACATGTTTCTTGGGGATTGATTAAAATCAGAAAATGGGGTCAAATTGGCCAAAATAGACAGAATATTCGTGGGCGTGAATTCAACGTGTGTATGAACGTTATTTTGAATTTCTTGCGGTGTGACAGCAATATTCATGTAAACTTGTTCGAAAGGACCAACAATGTCTTCCTTATCAAGAGGCAGATAACGGACGGGACGCAGCATCCTGGAATGACCACCAAATAAGTAAAGACCTGGATATTGACCACGAGTTGATGGGGGAACATAACCAATTTCTAGATCAATTGGCAACCCGGGCGTCTTACCTTCAACCTTCCAGTATCTCAATGTATCCGCAATGATTTTACCTTGCTCATGAGAGACCCAACCAATAATTTTACCATCGATTTGAACACAACACAGAGAAGGACCAGCAGCAAATGTGTGAGATGCCGGAGCTACTCCGAGTGAGTATAATATCGAAGGAATTTTTGAAACATCAGATTGCTGAGTTGATATACGACACTTGTGTGCAAAATGGTTTAATAGACCACAAGGGGAACCGTCCGGTGTATGGACAGGACACAAGAAACCCCACGACTCTGGTAATAATTTTCTAACCGTAGTTGTTTTTAACTGTGCAAAAAAGGAGCCTCTGTGAACCATTCTAAAATGAGAAATAAAACGGTAGAAGTTAATTTTTTCTGCAACAACAGTATAACCAGAGACTTGTTGTAAATCCAACCCAGACTGAGAGACCAAGTTACCTGTTGACAGAAAGTATTGCATTTTGGAACCAATGTTTTCGTTGACCCTCATTAAAACTCTCGACATATATCTTTTATCTTTGAAATTAATGGCCATGCCACGGTTAATATCCATTCTGACTTGAGCAATAATATTTTGCAAGTACTCATCAATTTTTTCTTTTAAGATCATACCGTACAAGAAACCACCTAAAAGAACTTCCTGATGTTGCGTAGCATCTGGGTTATCTGGAGAACATTCCCCTGCAACCAAAGAATACAACTTTCTGATCATAAACAATAACATTCTGAATTTATCTTGGGTGCCATCATTACCCAGATGCACTAGGACGATACGGTCAAGGACTTCTTGTCCAACCTCCAAATCAGATTGATCAGGGGATGCTTGAAAAACGACACGAAATTTGTCCCCTAAATATTGCAATACTTGCGTACGATTTTGCAGTTGAGGATATCTTTTCTTAAAACCACGTAATAATAGTTCTAAACGATCGGTTAAAAATGAATCCTTAACATCATTACCAATAATACCATCAAAAATTTCCCTATCACTAGTATGGCACAAGGCTTTTAGAATCATGACAGCAGGAACCAAATACTCGTTTTTTCTCCAAGAAAATCTAAAAGTTACTTGACCATCATTTAAGTAATGTAGAACATTAGTTTGAGAAGTTTGATCTGGCCTGACGGATCTAATTTGAATACCATAGTGAGAGTATGATGCACCTCTATTAGCAAAAGATGGTCTAATAATAGCCATAGGATGATTTCTACGTTGTACAATCAACATTCTAATCAATTTTTCTATACCATTGACAATAAAGTAACCACCAATTTCATCGGATTCCTCTTTGTGTTGTACCAATTCATATGGTGACATTTTGTTCAAATGACATCTGTTACTTTGTAACATAACTGGTAAACCCCCACAATCTCTTACTTCGAATAAGTTCTCCTCGCCATTATTAACGGACCATTTTAGCTTTAAAAGTAACTTACCTCTGTAGGAAGTAAGTCTTTGTCTTGACTCACTTGGGTAAACTTTCCTCTCGACTGCAGAGGAAACACCATCATTAGACATGGGCTTTGCAATAGACACTTGCTCTACACTGACAGAAAGCTTATTTCCAAGGTAGCCGCTATTCGTTATTTCATCTTCAGAATTGAGTGGCTTTCCATCAAATACAACTTTTTCACCTATATCCTTAACACCGAGGTTTAACAAACCTCCATCCAGCCCTTCTGTTAGTGCATTAAAGGACCCAATGTGAGGTTGAACAGCTTCCTGTAATAGTGGAAATGCTGACTTATCCTTAGGAGGGTTGATGAAGCGAGATTCACGTTCTAGAGTACGGAAATCCGCCGTTCTGGCTTGAATAGGCGGTTTGATCACTTTACTCATCTCAGCAAATACGTTGCTCTACGTTAACTTTTAAAGATTATCAGGGAAGATATACTAAAAAGTAAATGGTATATAATTAGGAGATGAGATGAGTCTCTAAGATGCGCTTGAAAAATTTTTCATGCAAAAAAAAATACATCTGAGAGAAAATGAAGTTAAACAAAGGTTCCCCGTAATTAGCGATCACAAATTCATAGGAACTTCTTACGGAACTGCTCAAGCACTATGACTACGCTATTATTTTTATTGCAAATATTTGAGTAGCATAGAAAAGCTCAAGTGGGCACTAGCGAACAAAAAATTATCTATTTTAGGTGCCTTTTACTGTTAAAGTATGCTCCGTTCCATTTCTCGGTATGACATATCGACACAATTAATGACATGCACTATAAAGTATTATTTCACATCAATTGTATATATTGTAAGTCTTTGTTTCTTTGCCTCAATATATTCTTAGTACTTTTCATTAGAAAACCTACCGTGAAAATTGAACGGTAATTGCGAGGATATTTTTGTAGAAGCCATCCGCTAAGAAAAGTTATACATTAAAGAAGAGAGAATTGTACCTGCAAAGAAATTATAAGGTAAATCTTTCTACATCGATTGTGGGTTTACCAAAGTAATAAATCCATCAACTATCTATGATGAATCAACTTAATCTGAAATAGATGGAGATTTACCCACATTGTGTTTCGATAATGGGTAAATACTAAGAACAGTATAGGTTAATGAGATATTACGTTTCTTCCCGCTTTACCGTTGAAAAGGGCCTTGTTGGCGCAATCGGTAGCGCGTATGACTCTTAATCATAAGGTTAGGGGTTCGAGCCCCCTACAGGGCTTATTTTTTAATGATACTAAGCGCCCCCAGAACCCACAACTCTATGAAGCAGGAATTCTGTGAACTATAAATTGTGGTATGCAAAAATCACTGAAGAAAGTGCTAAAATAAATAATCGTGGCGGTATTGGCATGTATACAGTATTCATTTCTTAGTTATATTAAAAGGTATTTGAAGAATAAATAATATTTCGATTTGTTCCCGACAACTATTGAAAAATGTTTTAAGTGTAGATATTAATATAACAAGTCATCAGTGAGGCATTTAATCCTTCTCTTTAGCAAGAACTTCATCTAGACTAGACAATTCTGGGTTTCCTGTCAATCTCAATGTCTCATCGGTTCTTAACTTCTTATATGTAAAATATGTCCCAGAACATAAAGCTACACCAACTGCGAGAAATAATGGTGTCAATTCAACAGGTATTTTGTAGCCACCAGACGATTTTTTCTAATTGTTCTGTTAGTATAATACTCTATTTATTTTTGCCTGCATTTGGGATCAACATTGTTTGTGTTTCCAAAAATACCCCAATGCTGAACCATGTCAGAACAAATGTACGATTACACGTTAATTTGGGTAGAACGAAAATTGCCCTTTACATACAGCTGTATTCAATAGTAACTGCGCTGGTCTCATTTTTCTTTTATCTTTCTTCTTTTAAATATGATTAGAGGTTGTTAAGAAGTTGCTAGAGATAAGTACGACCCAAAAGAAAGCAAGTTTACCATCAGTTTAAGAAGAGTGATAGTTGCTCTTGAGGAGATGGCTATGCCTTTAAAGCTGCCCTCCTCTTGATCATAAAATACGGAAATCCTCCGCTTTGTACAATATGATTGGCTCACGCCACAAGACCGATATAAAAGAAAAAACAAACAAGTCAATGTTATATACAGAATGCCATCCCTCCACAGAAGAAAGACTTATATCTCATCATATTATCTCTCAATTTCGCTGTTTCATGGTTTCATGGTTGTCTTACCAATTTCTTATTGAATCACGCATAACTTCGTAAACTAGCCAACTTACCGCAGTTGAAGGAACTACCTTAAAAAGGTTTGCGCTTAGGCCCTTGTAGTAACCTCTAAAGCCTTCTGTCTTACCAATTGTCACCAACGCATCCCAGACACTGGTGTACCTAAATCCCAGTTCATATCCGCCCATTGCAAGGACTTGAAATCGTCTCCTCAGTAAATCAAAGGGATAAGTCATTGTTTGCGCAATCCCTCCACTTACAGCACCAATTGTTAATTTATAGAGGTTGTTCTTCCAGGAGGGTTGAGTGTCAGAAGTGTTTATACCAATCTCTCTCAATTGTTCATAAACCGCAAAGTTTAAAGCCACATATGGAACAACTCCGAGACTTGTTGGCCACACTCCCCTATATAATCCTTTCAAGCCGCCTTCTAATCTGTACGTTTCGCTTAGTAATTTCCAGATTCCGGGAGGCTTTGATATGTTTTTTGCTTTAGAACGACTTAGACTATTCAAATTTGCTGTTTGAATCGATAATCTTGTTTTGATCAAGTCCAGTGGATAAGTAGCCACCACGCTGCACCCGCCACACAATGCACCACCGAATAGTCTTTGAGTGTTTGTTAGCTGTTCTTGCCCACCATAATCATCTACATGAAATAATTTTTTCTTACAAGCCTCGTATACCACAAATTGAACTGCGCTATAAGGAAATATCCTTACGCAATTCAAACCATTTCCTCTGAATAAGCCTTTGATTCCCTCCTCATGGTAAACTTGCCGTATAGAGCTAAAAATACCCTGGTTATAAGAATTCGTCGAGCTTTGAACTTGTTGCAATATTTTAACTCTTTCGAAAGGTGAAACAACGGTTCGGGAAACCGCGCCAGCCACTCCACCAGCTAGAAATGCGATATTTGAATCCTGCTTGATGAAATCTTTGATTGAGTTCGGCTGTTCGATGACAGCCAGTACTTCTGACATTTCAGCCAAATATATAAAATAAAATCCGGTAATTAAACACTTTGAAGTGGGGAATGAGGAACTTGTAAGATTTCCATTAACATTTTTTTTAAATTCACTTAGCCTTATTGGCAATCGTAATCATTTTGACCGAGTCGCACGTCGATCGAACATAAGTTGCAAATAAAACTGGAGAGAAAAAGAGATGAAAATAACAATGAGCACACACTCAAAATAAAAAAAAAAAAAAAAATGAAAACCGAAAAAATTGATGCATAGCTAAAAACGATGTACAACTTGAATTAAAGGGTCTTCCCCGGGCTCTTTACTATGTTAATCTACGGATCGTATCAAATTTCTCAAATGTGATTTACTTTGCCTGTTGTATTGTTATCTATCTCTCTTGTCTTATATATGATATACATAGAAAACACCCAATAAAAAAGGTAACATACTTCAATTAAAATGTTTCGATGTGAGTTTATGGACAATCAATGACGCCCTATGGTCACATAAACTTGATAGGAATACTAACAAAAATAAAAGGAAGATCCCGCCCTTTTAATTTTATCTTCTTACACCTAGATTCTCCAAAATATCCAAATGGAGTCTAAACACCACTTTACTTTCTCTTGGAACGTGAGTGCCAAGATTCCACCGTAATAAAAACTTTCCGCTACTATTTTTCCTATGTTGTGTTCAAGACCTTGTTTCTTTTCCTTTCGTGGCTTTTCAAATGTCTCAGCATATTGCTTTTCACATTGAAGGATTTTGAGCAACCCTCCCAAGTACACTTAAAAGGAGTGTCTCCTGTATGAATTAAATAATGTGTCTTAAGTGTAGACGGCCTCGAACAAATTTTTCCACATACTGGACATTGCTTTCTCAGCTTCGTGAAGGATATTCGGCTGTCATTCTTCCAATCCGAAAATGTTGCTGAAGTGTTCAATGTGGCGCCAGGTTCACTTTTTGTTCTACCGGTATTGCTCTCTTGTATGTTTGAAACTACGCTATACTTGGGGGGGACTGACTTTGGCCTATTGTGGCATAGTTCTATGGAATTGTTTGGATGACCCGTCATTGGTATTGTAGCGAAGTTCGGTTCAGGTGCAACCGTTATTGGTTCCTTCTCGTATGGTGCCAATGGTTTGTATATAGTTGGTACCATGACTGGCATCATCAAGGAAGCAGAGGGCGTCAAATGAGCAGGTTGGTTATGCGGAATTGGTTGCTGGCTTTCTGTGTAATAAATAGGATATTGATCGGGGGTTGTATTCATAGATATTGGCGTGTAAACCTCATTAACAATGGGTACTACATTCATACTTTGGTAAACTTGCTGCGGAGGGAACTGAATCCTTGAATCGACACTAGATGGTGTACCATTTTCAAAATTAGGTAAAAGGGATGAAATTGGTGGTAGATTTATTTTCGTATTATCATAACAATCCCGTTCGTTATTGTAGCCACCATGACCATATGATCGGGTATTCCTACCAGAGTTCAGCTGATCGACTGTGGGCACCTGCAGGGGAAGGTTCGACTTATAGTTGATCGTACACATTCCTATGTTAGGAGATTTTGATTTACCGGTATATGATACTTGCTTTTCTGAACTTTGCCTTGAAGGGGAAAAATTCATATAATTTACTTTAATGGAGTTTACGGCTATTTTGAGGTTAGCTTATGAACTTGAATTATAACTAAGAAGTTCAAAACTTTAAGTATACTAATATTTGAAGAATTATCGTGAAGCCATAGAAAAAAATAAAAAGCTACCAATGTATCGTCAATTTAATTTGCTAAACCCTGAAAGGCATATAAAAAATACTTTGAAACATCAACGTGTAGTTGTCACATATATAGCAAGGTAGCGAGAAAGGAAAAAAAAAGAGGGCACTCACAATACAGCAATAGTAGTGAAGGTAGACGACTGCCCATTGCGAGCTACCTGCAGATCTCCTAGGTAGCTTCAAATGACGTGCTCGCACAGTTTCTTACTTATGAAACTTTAGGGAAATAAGTCGGGAACCTGATGCATCATTCTTTATCTTGTCTTTTGTTGTTATTTGAGTTTTTTGTACAGAACAATACGTAGAAATTAAAGCGGAAGTTAAAAAAATAGATCGTCTTGATCTGCCCTCAAACTAGTATCCCGTCTAAAAGCTTATTTCCCACCGTAAACGGCAACCACTCGTGGCTCAAGGTTGAATGCTCCCATAAGGATTTTTCCTATAGAAGATAATCCCGAGTCTGAAAAGAAAGGATTGCCGTCATTTTGTGCTTTAACCCCGAAAACGGCATTTATCACCTGATTGTTTTCAAGATTGCTGTAAAACCCAGATATATTTTAGGTACGCAGCGTGCGCGATGTGTATGGATTGATTTTCACATGTATCGTTTATGAGTTCCTGACTGCACCTCGTGTTGAAAGATTTTCCAATCAGTTTTCCCTAACCTAAAAAGTCCTCCTCATTATTAGTGGTTATTGATTACGGCTATGCATGGCAGGCAAAAGCTGAAAAACACACTGTGTAGCGTATCGCTTTACTGTAAAGGGTCTAAGACTTTGCAGTATTCTAATTAGAACTATGGAAAAGTTCGTACCGCAATGATTAGGTAGCAGTCCATATTAAAAGTTTACAAGCGAAAAAAAAAACAACAATATCGGCCGCTACCTGACAGGACACATTGCGTTATTTCCTACGGAGAAGAAAACCAATATAAATTTGAAAAGTCTCTGGGCGTTTTAAGTTTCCGATACAAGAGGACGCATACGTGGTATTCATGCTACGTTATATTGCTCACGTAACAACATCTGTGAGAGTAGCAGGAAACAAAATTTCCATTGTATCATTAAGGTTGTCTACGGATGATTGTCAGACCTAGGGTACATGGAACATACTAGATTCCTATTTCGGCTTTATTTAGAGTTGAGGCCATGTGGGTCGTTTCTTATGCTAATAATAGGCACAGTGGGAAGTCATGATAGCGGCGCTCAATTACTGTTGAAAAAGAAGAAAAACCCGAGAGAGGGATACATGAAACTTGCCTGCGCCTCTCTGAGAAAAGAGTCTGCCTGCAACTAAGCTGCTCTACGGGATTGTCATAAAAATCAACCAAAGAAAGTTTCAAAGCCAAAGGGCTGTTATGAAGTTGCTTCAAAGCGGTTATTCAGTTAAGCTAAGAAAAAACATAAGCAATAAACAAATCTGGTCTGTCGGTAGACAAATGAAAGATCAAATCACCTACATTTTACATTGTAGGCGGAATTAATCTATGATACAAAAAAAACCTTAATCCAGTTGTGCACTTTCTTCTTAAAGGCTTATATCAGCGTGTGGGAAAATAAGATTTTTTTTCTCTTCAAAATTTTCACTTCGGAAACTGAAGAGCGGCTAGAAATCTCGCAGGGATTGTTACCTTTGAGAAGAGAAAAGGAAAAAAAGAAATTTGTCTTTTTTCACAACAGATGCCGCTTATTCCTCACGTATGCACAGAATGCAAAGTACAAGATTTATAATATGTGACTCCGCGCAGCGCTGTCCTCTGTTTCTAGGTTAGTGGGGGAGGATGCAAGGCAGACAGAAGAAAGTTGCAACTCTATTGGCTATCTTTTTCGGCGACAGCCCCTGGCTAGCCTTTTCAAGAATTATAAGAAAAGCATAACTGAGACAACTTGGGTTCGATGTCAGTAATAATAGCTCGCCAAAAAAATCTAATTTTTGTCTACGTACTTCTTTTATGAAACTAAGAAGCAAGCGTAAAAAATCCTGAGTTTACTAAATGGTTCTCTTAGAGGGTTACTTGAATCATAATGCTTTAAATGATATTCATTAAATATCTCTTTTCCTTTTTCTCAAATAATTTGATCTTCCATATGTTGTTGCACTTACTTGCTTTTGTAGAAATTTATGGAGATTAATTGACTAGATCGCAACTTTTTTCCAGACGTGTGAAGAAGCTACGCTGTCCTTTTTAGTTTACTAATTTATTGATGGCGGTGGTAAAGTTCACGATTTTTATTGCCTTACCTTTTTTTCCGTTACAGATCTGACCGACACTCCCGCTTATCGGCCCATTGCAGCGTATATTTAGGCAAGCCAAAAGTCAAAGACAACTACTGAGAACAAGTTGACATTTCTAAAATAATTATTTTTGTCTTCTATATTCCGTCCACTTTGGGTTTATTCTGAAACGTAAATAAATGCGCTGTGAGAATTTTGATGTCGTTCTTGGTATACTTTCAAATGAGTGTAAAACGGGAAGAGCCACTCCTTCTCTGGGGGTGACGCGCTAACCCATGCCCACATTTTTTTTTTATTGAGCGATTTTAGCAGAATTCTCGTACTATACAATTTGGGAGTGCTCTGCTCCGCGGTTTGTTAGATGACAGCATAAGCACCCCACGCCAAAGTCGCGTGCTTAAAAACCAGATGGTTCTCTATAAGGTAATTATGCGTGGGGAATGCTGAATAAGCACTCTAGTGAACATCAGCACTTCCTGTAAATCATTTTACCAACCTACAATAGCTACATAATTTGAAGCTTCAATATCTATTTTCTGAGTCTGAAACACAATGTAAGCCTACTCCTTAATTTTTGTACAGGAGCGCTGATGGCTTGTACCTTCTCAATATTATTGTTAGGTATCTCGAAATTGCTAAAATCCCCACTATTGCAAATAAAAATCACTGTTAAACGCGTGGCCAAGGACAAAGAGACTTCCTGGATGATTCACTGCTCTTTAATTGGGAAGCTTGTTATCTTTCCTAGTAAATAGTCTGTTTTTTTTTTATGAACGTATTGATCAAGGATATGATATTCAAAAGAAGATTTTACACCTAAAAAGAGATTCTTATTTCTAAAGCCTAGCTTAAAGGTGGTCTGATACAAATATTTATGTATTACCTTCCCAAACTAATATGAGATCGAGGAGGATACTCTCCTCAATGTAAAATAATGTTTGTCAGAGGGGGCGTTTCTTCCATTACTCCTTCGTTAAGAGACGATTAATTCATAATCATATTTATGTTTCATCCTGTGCGTATTATCGGAGTCCAGGATGCCATTATCACAACCTAAAATCAGCATCTATTTGCAAATATTAGAGTTAAAGTGACAAATAAAGGAAAAAGCGCGTAGAGGCATAATCTACACTCAAGCGCCGTTACAGTTTTCCTTTCCCTTAAGTCATTATGAACCTATCGAAAAATTAATTATTCTTGCTAATGGTTATAGTGTATTTTTACTATTTCCACTCTCTCTTTATATTCCATCTATAACCCGACTGAATACTTATCAACAAATAGAGAACTCACAGAAAACACATTGTTAAAGAGATTGAAGAAGTTTTGTATCCTAAACCGCTCCAAGGCCAATTCAAATCGTCTGTATTTGATTATATAGTCAATACTAGTAAAACAATCCTCTTTGCCTCTACAGAGATTGATCTAGTCGTTCTACTTATGCATATAGCTTTTTTAACTGAGCGTAATCCTTTGTCCACAAACTGTATGAAACAAAGTATTTTCGTTCAAAATATAACTGAAAAACCGTATTCTGAATGCAAATTCGTTCACAGAGAAATATGGTTTTGAAACATACTGATTTTTGGTTACAAGAAATTATATTCTATAGTAGAAAAGGAAACAAAAACGATAGTGACTACTTGAAAAGCTGAACTTAGTCCGTCTGATTAATGACTACATGTGGTACATTTTATGGAGTTGGTATATATACACACTCATTCCCCTCAATAAAAAGGTGTCACACGGACATCAATTTACACTAAAAACAGAAGTATCTATAAAATGCCTTTACTGGTGTTTTTTCTTTGCTATTTTCTTTTGATGTGTTCTTAAATGCCTCAACATGTTACTTTTGACATTAAAAGATTTGTTACAATGCTCCCAAGTACACTTGAAAGGCGTGTCTCCTGTGTGTATTAAATAGTGAGTTCTCAATGTTGAGGGTCTCGAACAAACCTTCCCACAGATGGGGCATTGTTTCCGTAGCTTCACCACAGCGCGTAGTTGCTTTTGTATAAGATCCAAGTCAGTTTGTGTTTGAGACAGTAGGGACCCAGGATTTTGCCCAGTATGGACATTCGGGAGGGAGTACTGTTCATTGCCCGTTACTCTGTGATTTTCGTCTCGAAAATTCTGCGTAGATGGAGATGCAGATTGGGAAGTATAAGAGGAAGTCGCGGTCGAATAAATAGGGCAACAAGATTGCCGTTCAATGAACGTTAAAGGAAAAGGTTGTGGTGATGCTATAACCGGGGAGAAGATAACAGAATTGGGACTCGATCTCCATACAGGATCTTCTGTTTGGTGGAGAGAAGAAGGAGCGTAGTGATAAGCAGGAGGTGGTAATGAGGCCTGGTTTATTTCAGAAGTAAGGGAGCTGTGCATGATCGATGAACATGGTGGAAGATGCACATCCCTTTTAACCGTGTTAGAGATTTCCTTCGAAGATTGTGTATATGAGGCTCCTATGTTAGGCGATGGACATTTTACTGGGCTACAAAGCATGGATTCTAGAGTTTTTGCTTTCCACATATTTTTTAGTGCTGAAGATCGAGGGTTTATGTGTACTAAAAAAGTTGGAAACGGCTCAGTAAAGATGATTCTTATTGTAATGAATCTTTGCGATACCCTTCAACAAAAAAAAAGAAGGGTTGGGTCAGGAACAACTATAATTTCTGTAATCAAGATTGCCCACTATTAAGGCAAAAAATGAAAGAACGACAACAACCAACGCTTATATAATATGGAGAATCCTTGGAACTGTATCTCATGGCAACCAAAATGCCGTTCAAATTTAGAGTTTCAATGAGAGAAGATTTCCGGTGCTTTACGCTCCTTGTACAAACAAGCACTACGAACTTTCTCTAGAAACAGTGCCTTTCAGACCGCTGACACAGGCTCTCCAGATAGAGTTACCACAGAAAGCGAAGTGGCGGGCTTATTTTTTGCAACGATTTCCTGAAAACAATAAAGAAAGAATTTTTGGCGTACGAAAAGGAACGATGTCCCAACGTTTCGACAATGCTACGAGATATTCTTCGAGCAAAAAAAAAACCTCCTGAGCAATTAGCTGTTGATAAAACTCTTTTTGAGTTTGAGAGTGGGTATGAGGGTGGGTATGTGTGGCAATGAGGGCCAGGGAGTTGTGGTCATCTCTGTGAGTACGATGAATAAAGGTGATCGTATCTGAAGAACTAGTGCGTAGAAGAGATGCAACGAAATTTCCTTGATAAAGAATGAGGACTTGATTTCTTAATAATGGACACAATGGATGATTGGTCTTTAGCGCGCTGTAATTATATATATATATATATATATATATACTACTCTACCACGACACAAAACACTTCCACCAGGACCTAACGCACTATACTGTATGCTCAATTGGTTTCTCTTGGGGTTTATTGATCTCTATGTGGAGATACATCTTTTTAATTTGAGTAGAAACAACACAATGTCTTAGTATTTATGAAGAACATTTTTCAGATCAAACAGTTCATATTTGCCGCTGTTCTTCACGGGAAAGACCCTTATGGTCTAACTGGCACTTGAAAATTTCCAACAAATTGTTTGAACACGAGAAAAATTATTGGAAATCTCCGTAATATGCAAGGGATTTGATTAGAAGGGTATGACAATTTTTAGCTCATAAAGACTACATCATATTATGTTTAAATCACTTAATCGGTAACGGCAAAGAACAGCATAAAAAAAAAAAATAAAAAAAAAGTACATAATATACATATAACTAAAATTAAAATGCATAGAAACCTAATAAAAAAACATTTGTTATACCAAAAAAATACCACAAAATATACGTAAGAAGATTATTGCAACATGGGGACTCTTTCGTATACAACTGCAAACAGATTTGAGAAAGGAGGGGAATGTCCCCAAGGAGTACCTAGTATCTATGAATAGGTTTCAATCAAAGTGTCACGTAAGTTACCTGAAATGGATTCTGGTTGAGCATCTTGCAAGCGGAAGATACTTTCGATAACACTTAATTCTGGAGCTGTAGTATCCAGACCCGTAACAGCCAAGTAGTCATTGACGACCATACCAGCACCAACGACTGAACTACCACGGTTAACTGTACCTGCCACCAAAGGCACTTGTAATAAGGAGGACAATTCTTCTTGATCTTGGACACTTGTCTGTGGATGCACTAAGCCACCTTGGTTACTCAAAGAACAATATGACCCGACCAGAATATTACCCGATATGGTTTGACGGAATACCTCCACGCCTAATACATCACTTATCAATTCTTCAGTTTCTCTGTCAATATCCGGATGTACCAAAGCAACATAATCGTTACAACAGATGACATTACCTAAAGCAGATAATCTTTCTTCTACCCTTTGGATTTTAACGGAATCTGGCAAACAGTTTCTTAAATGTTGTAATTCTTGATCAGTAGTTTGAGTTGGGACCAACAAACCTCTACGGTTACCCGCGGTCATTCTACCGATGATACGTGTACCAGCAATAGTGGTATGAACAATTGGAATAGCATCTCCCAATTCAGCTTCAAATGCAGAGTAGAAGTTTTCGGAACCACCAACAGCGACCAAACAGTAGGTGTTCGTTAACTTGGAAAACACACCGATTTCATTAGAGTTTTCAAATTGAGTCCTAGTAGCCATTATTATTTGTTACAAGAGTTAGTTCAGTTATCCTTTTGTTCAAAATACTCTTTAATATTGCCTCTTTGTGAATAGACTATAATACCAACGAGGGATAGGGTTTCTTCTAGCTATGCCTATAAATAATAATTTTCTTCTACACATGGCAAAAGAAAAATCTGCTCAAAAGAATATGGCTTTAAATCTTTAATTAATAAAAATTTTCCAAAAATTTTTGTTTTACTTTCGGACAAAACGGGTAATGCTCATCCATTAGGATTTCGTCCAAAATGCCTATATTATTACATAAGGTAATGCTTCTAACGTAAACTATAACTGCCATCAACATGCTTCGGGGTGATTTGTGCAAGTCACCTAAAATCTTGAATGCATTTATCTTTCCCGGCGACACACAAACGTATATTGGGTCTGTTGCACACCAAAAAAATATTTACACAACCTCAAGACTGCGCAAGCTTAGTAAATGCAAAACTCTTTCTTGGTCATTCTCCTGGTCTTGCACCTGACATATTATACCAATTGGTCCCTTATCACAATCAGCACATATCAAATACTTTAAACACTTTTTGATTTTCCAGCTGGAATTACCATAGTCGAAAATAAACTCACCCATATTGCCCGAATCTGCTAAAAGAGAAGAAGGGATTTCCCTCGATACACCAACATTGTCAAAGTCCCAGACATCAGGAACAACCAGAAAGTTGTTCTCGCTCAGGGGTGCATCCTGCATAGTTCTATTTTCCAGTAGCTTAAACTGATTATGCACCTGCTCCGGCAAGTTTATTATATTGTTCTCATTAATAGTAATAACTGCACTATGGCAATTATCAAACGAACATGTAGCCTTGCCCATTTTCTCTATTACGCCCTTTTTTGTTAAACCTCTTTAAATGGAACTTTCTATCCATACTCATCAAGTTGTGTGTGATCTACACTTAAATAACCTATCATGCCGGGAGTTATCGTTATATACGAAACCAAATTGAACCTGCTTTATCAAATCAGTTGAGTGAGTATCGAATATCAGCTAGTTCAAAGAGAAAGCAAAGAATATTATGAATATGAGAAAGGTAAGATTTATATAGAGAATGTTTCGAAGTGGTCTGATTTTCACCACAGTGGATCTGGTATGCATTTAACGAGAGTAATTAGCTAGTGTCAGATGACTTGACTACATGTTCACGCGTTCAAACGCGTGAGAGGCTTCAACTGAAAAAAAAGAGAGCAATACCGTTAAACATGTCGATTTGAGACTTAACTAAGAAGTAAGTTTCCTGTCAAGTATATTTCTGTAATACCAGCATTCTCGAGCCAACTGCCTGACGAGAAGTATTTCTTTCTTTCATTATTTTTATAGAGAACTTTATACTTTTGCAAACCTTGAGATAAGAAGAGACCAAAAAGTAAAGAAAAGAATGGAGCAACATCCTTTATCAATCCCTTTACAGGACGATACTAAAAAGAAGGGCATACTATCTTTTTTCCAAAACACAACCACTATAAAAGGCAATAAGGTGACGAAAAAAAAGGCAGATGTCATCACCTTAGATGACCCTAGCGAGGATTCCAATGGAGCTATGATGGACACCGCTGAGCAGAAAACCATAACAAGTGCCACTCAAGAATTTGCAGATGAAATGAGGGCAGGATCTGAGAAGGCCAATGCTGAAGACAACATATTGTGTTGCAACTCTTCATCCACCAAAGGTACAGAATATGATAAAAGCACATACAAACAGACACCTGGTGAAAATTCATTGGCTATAAAGGCAAAAAGCAAAAGCTCTTCTCCATCCTCCAAGAGAGAACTTTCAATAATAAGGAAAGAACAAGCAAAACGGGAAAAAGAACTAAAGAAGCAACAGCGTGAGGAGGAGAAGCACAGAAAAGAGTTATTACGTCAGGAAGAGAAACGAAAAAAAGAGCAGAAGGCAGAAGAAGAGAGACAAAAGCGTGCTGAGCAGAAGAAGCAAAAGGAAGAGGAAAAACGCAAGAAGGAAGAAGAAAGATTAGAGGCCAAAAGAAGAAAAGAGGAGGAAAAACTGAAAAGAGAAGAGCAGATACGTTCAAAAGAAAAGGCTAAAGAAAGAGCACAATCTCGTATTGGTAATTTCTTTAAAAAGGTAAGCGATTTTAATACGCCTGTAGTTGAGAAGTCAGATTATGAGAAGTTTTTTCTGCCATTCTATGCCAAGGATGGCGTTAAGGTTAGTAATAAATGGCAACTAACAAAAGCGCAGCTGGATGATATCAAAAAAAAAATAGATGACGAATTATCGAATACGAAAGATGTAACCAATAGTGACGAGCTTAAAAGTTGGTTAAAGTCCCAAAAGGCACCTAAAGGACACAAAATCAAATGTAAGGCTGTTGAAGTTTTACAAAAAATGACATTAAAGGAGAAAACAGACGATGAACTACAATATCTACTTGCACAAGTTCCGCATAAGTACATAAAGTTTTACGAAAATGTGAGACCTCCCTATATTGGGACATACTCTGTGGATTTTACCTTACCAGTAAATGATCCATTTTCTACGGAAGGCACTGGATTTAATTATGATTACGATTCCGATGTCGAGTGGGTAAACGAAGAAGAAGAAGGTGAAGTGGACAACTTAGAAAGTGGTGAAGAGGAAGATGACGAAGATGACGAAGACATTCCCAGCGCAGGAGAATTTGACGGATTTCTTGAGAGCGAAGAAAATAGTGATGTAGATGGTCCAACCAGTGCCAAGAGGAAATATGTAGGCCCTTTGATACCAACGATATGTTTGCAATCCGATTTTGAAAACTTATCAGAAGATAATAAATTATACTTACGACAGATTAAAGCCGAAGTGCTCATAGAAGCCGACGGGCCAATTGATCCTTTTAAGGAACCCGAAGCACTGACTGTGTCATCCAAAAGAAGTAATTCCGACTTACAAACACAAAAGTCTAGTCAGTCTCAAAGTCCGGAAAAGAAACAGAAAATAGTCATTACAAACCCTAAAGACTTACTTCAGCTTTTGGATGAGGTTCAAGACAGCACATTTTCTTTGGGTACTGTGACTGAAATAGTACAAAAGAACCTGCCGCAATACAGTAAACAAACAATCAAAAACACTATAAAGGAACATGCCATAAGAGGTTCAGGAAAGGGTGATTTACCCCGTAAATGGGAAGTCAAAGATGTGCAAAACTGGGATAATCTCCGAGTCAATGCGAATACATTAACTTCGTCTTCGTGACTCGAATAGATCTTAAGTATATAAAAACGTACAGATAAACTGATTATTTATTGGTATACCTATACCTATTAAAAACGCCCAATACTATTTTCAATAGCCGAACCTTCTCAGACTTTCAAAAAATTCAACACTTCTCGCATTCAGTAAGGAAAGTTCCACACGAGCTTCATTAAATTACTCATTTCTGTCTCAATCAACTGCATATTTTACGTCTTGTGTCTTTTGGAACACTTCAAAAGCCTCTTTGTGAAAACGCTAACACTTGATTTACTCTTTCGGGAAATTCAATGATAGTTCGCGGCCTCGAAAATAGAAGAGAAAAAAAGACAACAAAAGCACTTCGCATTAACGCACTTAGTTTCTTTTAAGAATATCTTCAACGTTCAGTATAACGTCCAGATTGAATTTTCCTATTCGCCGGTAGATCCGAACGCAGAATTTTATTGAACTCAAGAACTCGAAATGTCTCATCAGCCTAGCTCACCAACAAGAGAGGATAACAGTTCCAGTTCTCCAGTTTTGCCAAATCCTGATTCTGTTCCACCGCAGCTTTCTTCCCCAGCTTTATTTTATAGTTCATCTTCATCACAAGGTGACACCTATGGTCGCAATAATAACCAGAACTCAAGTCAAGCGGATGGTAACATTAGAGCTGCTATAGGTTCTTCTCCACTAAATTTTCCATCTTCTTCCCAACGACAAACTTCTGATGCCTTCCGATCTCAAAGTAGACAAAATAGAGTCCGTTCTTCTGCGAGTGCTTCCGGAAGATCTAGATATTATCAGGATTTGAGAAGCGATAGAGCAGCACCTACTTCTTCTTCTTCTTTAGGCGGTAATAGCCAAAACCGTATGCACATGAGAAGAAATGATATTCATACATCTGATCTATCTTCTCCACGAAGAATTGTTGACTTTGACACTAGATCTGGCGCTAATACAATGGCATCTACTTCTTCTTCGGCTCCTCCATCAGAAGCCAGTGAACCCTTGAGGATAATTTGGGGTACCAACGTCAGTATCCAGGAATGTACAACTAATTTTCGTAATTTTTTGATGTCTTTCAAATACAAATTTCGTAAAATATTGGATGAGAGGGAAGAATTCATCAATAATACTAGCGACGAAGAGTTATACTACATTAAACAGCTTAATGAAATGAGAGAACTTGGCACTTCTAATTTAAACTTGGATTCTCGAAACCTGCTTGCTTTTAAGCAAACGGAAGAGCTATACCACCAATTATTGAATTATCCTCAAGAGGTTATTTCTATTATGGACCAAACCATAAAGGACTGTATGGTTTCTTTGGTAATAGATAACCATTTAGATTATGATTTGGATGAAATCGAGACTAAGTTTTATAAAGTAAGGCCTTATAATGTGGGCTCTTGTAAAGGCATGCGCGAACTTAATCCAAATGATATTGATAAATTGATAAATCTAAAAGGTCTTGTCCTGAGATCGACTCCGGTTATCCCTGATATGAAAGTAGCGTTTTTCAAGTGTAATGTTTGTGACCACACAATGGCAGTGGAAATTGATAGGGGTGTTATACAAGAACCTGCCAGGTGTGAACGTATTGATTGTAATGAACCTAATTCCATGTCTTTAATTCACAACAGGTGTTCCTTTGCAGATAAACAAGTCATTAAGTTACAAGAAACACCAGATTTTGTGCCTGATGGACAAACTCCTCACTCCATATCATTATGTGTGTACGACGAATTAGTGGATTCTTGTAGAGCGGGGGATCGTATCGAAGTGACTGGTACGTTCAGATCTGTCCCTATTAGAGCCAATTCAAGACAACGTGTTTTAAAATCGTTATATAAAACATATGTTGATGTGGTTCACGTTAAAAAAGTCTCAGATAAAAGGTTAGACGTTGACACTTCCACAATCGAACAAGAATTAATGCAGAACAAGCTGGATCATAGCGAGGTCACAGAAGTAAGACGAATTACTGATCAAGATTTAGCAAAAATTCATGAAGTTGCATCTAGAGAAGACTTGTACGGTTTGTTGGCACGATCTATTGCGCCAAGTATTTACGAGCTAGAAGACGTCAAGAAAGGTGTTTTGCTTCAGCTCTTTGGTGGTACCAATAAGACTTTCACAAAGGGTGGGCGTTATAGAGGTGATATAAATATTCTACTTTGTGGGGATCCTTCTACATCCAAATCGCAAATTTTGCAATATGTTCACAAAATTACTCCTCGTGGTGTGTATACTTCAGGAAAAGGGTCCTCTGCAGTTGGTCTGACTGCTTATATAACAAGAGATGTTGACACAAAACAACTTGTTTTAGAAAGTGGAGCATTAGTCTTGTCTGATGGAGGTGTTTGTTGTATTGACGAGTTCGATAAAATGAGTGATTCTACAAGATCCGTTTTACATGAAGTAATGGAACAGCAGACTATTTCTATCGCAAAAGCAGGAATTATAACAACACTTAATGCTAGAAGTTCTATTCTAGCCAGTGCTAACCCAATAGGGTCACGTTACAACCCAAACTTGCCTGTGACAGAAAATATTGATTTACCGCCTCCACTACTTTCAAGATTTGATCTGGTTTATCTCGTCCTTGATAAAGTTGACGAAAAAAATGACAGAGAACTAGCTAAACACTTAACAAATCTTTATTTGGAAGACAAACCTGAGCATGTGTCTCAGGATGATGTGCTACCAGTTGAATTTTTAACGATGTATATTAGTTATGCAAAGGAGCACATACACCCAATAATAACTGAGGCCGCTAAAACGGAACTTGTTCGTGCTTATGTTGGAATGCGGAAAATGGGTGATGATTCGAGATCCGACGAGAAGCGAATTACAGCCACCACAAGACAATTGGAAAGTATGATTCGTTTGGCTGAAGCGCATGCCAAGATGAAATTGAAAAGCGTCGTAGAACTGGAAGACGTCCAGGAAGCTGTAAGGCTGATCAGGTCAGCTATAAAGGATTATGCAACAGACCCCAAAACTGGTAAAATCGACATGAACTTAGTACAAACGGGGAAATCTGTTATTCAGAGAAAATTACAAGAAGATTTGTCAAGAGAAATTACAAACGTCCTGAAGGAACAAGCCTCAGACTCAATGACATTCAATGAGCTTATGAAACAAATCAACGAACACTCCCAAGATAGGGTTGATTCTTCTGATATCCAAGAAGCTTTGTCAAGACTGCAACAAGAAGACAAGGTTATTGTTCTCGGTGAGGGCGTAAGGAGGTCAATTCGTCTGAACAATCGTGTCTGACGCTTTCTTACTTTTAGATAAAAAATAAATACTAAACGTTTATGGCGCACCTGTATATTTTGCATCCTTATGCCTTGTAACATTATTTAATACTGTATCCTCGACTTTAATGGGCGGCTTTTTTCTTATTTCTGATTGGCCGAATAAAAAACTGCTTAACGCACTAGATTTATCCCGAAGGATGATTTCATTTAAAGACCGAAAAAAGAAAGTAAAAGAACTATTGAGCTCACTGCTTCAGACCAACTTAAAAAGACAAATTAGTCGGTAACCATCCTTCAGAACATCACACAATTCATTATGCTAAGCAGAATCCAAAACTATGCAAGCAGGCTAGTTTCTAAAGCGAATCTTTTATCATCAAGGGCCTTATACTATGGTAAAATCGGCGCTGAGATTTCAAAGGAGATTTACTTAAAAGAGGGTCTCCAACCACCAACCGTTGCCCAGTTCAAATCAGTGTATTCAAACCTTTATAAGCAAGGCCTTAACCTTGCCTTGAAACCTACAGAAGTTTTATCATGCTTGAAGAACCTTCAAAAGAACGAGCTGTTAAAGTATGGTGCATATGGTGTTCAGTTGATAGGATTTTATTCCATTGGTGAAGTGATTGGTAGGAGAAAATTGGTAGGATATAAGCATCATTGAGCTATTTAATTTTATCTATTCGGGGAACCCTTGTATATTCATTAATTAAAAATGTAAGTCGACGTAAAAGGAGAACAAAAGTAGATAAAGAATATATATTCATTTCAATTCTATTTTTATTTCTTTTCATGACATATAAAAAAATAGAAGGCGGTACTATATTGTCTTGCGTTAGCTTCTTATTGTAACTTGACTGTTAAAAAAGGCAAGAGAACATTTCTGAAAAAGGGCATTAGGTTCAGGCGTTAAACATGGCTTTAAAGGGTAGAAAAGAAACTTACATTAATAACTTTTTTTATTATATTTCAAAAATTACATATTTGATGTATCATAATGAAATCCTGATGTAACCTATTTCGAGATTTTAAGAAGGAATTTTCTACCTTTCTAAAAACATGCATACCATTTTGAAAACTATAATAGGCAAAAATACATATACAGAGAGACCGATAAAGAGAGCTTTTACTTGTTAATATCTCTTAAATGCTCTTGAAAGTTTTTATAAACTGAAGGATCAAATCTAGAGAAGTTATTATCCAAATCAATGAACGTTTTCGCAATTTGACAACTTTTATAGTAATAATTAGCATGCTTTCTATCCCCGGAATAAAACTTTTGCTGTGGGAGCTCATCCTTGTTATCAGTTGTGAGTTTATCACTGGATGTGTCATCATCTATACAAAATCTCTTATTATCCCCTCTGTCTCTCATTTTGTTATCAGGGGAGGGAATAAAGCCTTTGAACAATTCATAAGCAGCTAAAGTGAACCCAAATTGGGGAGAGCTCCTCAGGACACGTGCCCCACCACCTTTGAAAAAGCTTTTGAAGTTTTCTTCCTTCAAAATAGTGCGGATAGCATGGAAAATACCATTGTACTTTGTCTCACCTTTTCGGGGATCTATCTGTAACCTTGTTTTTATCACATCGAAAGGTGTAGTTAAAAAAGCTGCCGGCATACCAGCAATGGCACCGGCAGTTAAAAGCTCCCATGTTTTCAGTCGATTTCTTTTCGTTTTATCATTCGGATCAAAATCGAAAAGGTCTTTTTTCAGATGTGCATACGTGGGGAAATAAATGGCAGAGAATGGAACATCCCTCATCAAACAAGCCGCTACACCATTGTACAGACCTTTCAGTCTTAATTTTTTGACAATTTGTACTGCAGTTTCATTAGCTTGCTGTATGTTTTCACCAACGTACTCAGATTGAACTTGTAACCTGATTTTCACAATTTCTAACGGATTAGTAAATATGACCTGGCATGCACCTGCCGAAGCACCTGAAATAATTTCAGGCAAAAGACTTAGCTTGCCATTTTTATCTGTTAATCTATTTCTCATAAAATCATTGACAGTTAATTTGATCGCTTTTTCAGGAGCAACTCCTATTAACTGTGGACCTAGACCAGAGTAAAGACCTTTTATTCCTTCACGCGACACAATCTTCAACAGACAATCAATTGAATTTTTATATTGGGCTAAAGATCTTTGGGCTTGCATTCTTGTTTTTATGAAGTCTATTGGGTAAACAACAGTTGCACCAATACAACCTGCAATTGAACCCAAAGAGAAATTGTATAGCGAATCGAAAATTGGATAAAAGTAATAATTAATATACAACGACTCATTTTGATTTTTTTGCAATTCCATTTGGTGAACTAAGTCATTCAAGTAATTTGGATTTAAAATCTTCATAAAATCTTCAATTGTTAAATCAGAACGCATGGTTGCTTTATCCTTTTTGCCTCCAAATACGGACTCAAACAAACCAGTGCTTGCCCTGGAGGCTCTTTTAACCCCAGAATCCTGATCAAACCCATCCAAAAGATCATGGTAATAGTCATTGAAACTCTCTAAATTTTTTCTTGATTTGCTTACCCCATGCAAGTACTCATTATGAATGAAGGAATCAATATCTGAGTCATAATGATGATCATTTAAAAGCTCATTATCTCGATCTTTATTTTTTTTTCTTAATCTCCTGTTTTCCTTTGAATTTGCAACAATGGAAAACAGCAAATTAATTTGGGAGGGAGAGAACTCAACAATATTGTTTACTTTGTTATACTGGGTATTCAAAACTGTCATAAAATCATTTTTTGTAACTATTTGTTCTCTAACATCTTGCTCAGTCAAACTATTATCAGTAACATACTTATAAAGTATCTGATTCAGAAGATCAAAATTTTGGAACAAATAAAATACATCCTTGAATACATTGTATGGAATAGAATTATTGTCCGCCTTTAATAATTCGGTGTTTGATAGATTCAGAGAGGAAAAAATATCCGCAGACACTCTGTGGGAATAAAATAGTCTTAGAAGATAGATGAGCTGATTCTTACTCAGAGCTAAACGATGTCCTTGGGAGTCCATTTGTGCTAGCCTGTCAAAGCCTATGAATATTTTTTCATTTTTAAGATCGTTCTGTAAAATAGTAACTAGCGAATTCAAACTCAAAAATTCTTCATTTTCATGGTAACATTTGTAAAACTTCAAAAATTGAAAGTTATCCCAGTCAAGTAGCAACTTGTTATCTTTAACAAAATTATCATCAACAGATTCGTGCAACAAACGGATAGTATCTTTGAATTGGTCTAAATTTAAAAGAAGCTCATCGAAGCTTAAAAATCTGTTGCCATAATTTATTGATTTAATTCGATCGTCTGCAGCTTTTAAATTGAATGACGAACTGCCGAGTTCTTTTTTTTGTTTGGCTTTAAAGTTTTCTACATCAAACTTTCTAAAAAATTCATATAGAATAATGAGATGATAATTATCATATTCTAGTAGGTTATTGAAATAGAACCAATCATTTAAAGTTAAATATCCCTTGTTTTGTTCATCTATAGCAAAAAATATACACCCGAACGCGTTTTTAGGTACTTGGTTTAAGTTGAATGAATGATCCGTGAACTTGGGATATATTGTCTTTGAGTTTGAAATTAATTCAATGAAATCATCGTATGTTAAAATTAGTTCGCCTATAGGTTTATCCGTCTCGAGTTTTTGATTTGCTGCTTTAAGCGCACCTCCATTGTCTATGGGCATGTCTACTATACCATTACCAAATCTAATGGGTTTACCTTCGTCTGTCAGGACACTTGCAAAATATCTGAATACTTCTAATTGCTGTTTTTTCTTTCCACTATTCGAATTGATTTGTTCCATAATAAAATAATAATTGTTTAAGATCGGTTACAAAGCTGCATACTTTCAAACTGAAGTATGAATTTTGAGTACTTTTCCAATGAAATATAATCCACAAGGGAAGGTATTAAGCTATATCGAGAATTATAAAAAATGCGAGGTCTTAATTAAGCTTGAAAGTCGGTGAAATTAAAGGTCAAATCTTAACATATAATAAACAGATTCGTCTTGAGGTGTTTGTGTGCGTTTTAATGTTTATTCTTTCTGCTTGAATGTCGATTGAATTTAAGATTCCATATAGGTTTCGAGACATTTTTTCAACATACCCGCAGTGCTCCCCTAAATCGATTCTACTGAAATTTTCATAACTGCTTGCTTTGGAATGGCCAATAAAGAAAGTTCATTCTTCCATGTAAAAATGTGAATGTAGGTCCTAAAAACCGCTAGTTTTATTTAACATTTTTGGAACTGATACTTTGCAGAGGCGTTTATGACTATTTCGTTATTTAACAATAAATATGATATTTACCAATATAAAGAATATAAACTACACATCAAACATATTATGACATGTGGGTGAGGTTTTCCCTAGACTTCTCTCCAAACAATTGTCAAAGAGTTTTCCAAATTCGCGTCCTAAATCCCAGTAACTCTTGTTGAAAGTATCTCTCATAAACTGCATCATCCCACATAGAAAGTGAGTATTAGAAATGTGTTGAAGTAGACTTGCTTTTGCCCAAATTTCATTCTGAAAGCTAACTACATCGAGTGAGCTGTCTACATACAGGTTCTGATACATTCTTAATAGATATACTTCAAAACTTTCCATTGGAATGTAATTGTTCTTCTCTTTTAAGTTGTTATTTGCAATTGTTGCTCCATTATTACTAGAGCTACCAATTGTACTTGGACTGTTGCTGTCACTTGGTTGAAGAGATTCCTCATTTGGGTCATCCGTGTTATCCCATATGCTAACTTCACAACCATGTAATGCAAAATTACAAGACCAAATCAAGAGCGAAGTTAATGCAATAGCATATGGCCTTGTGATTACAGGATCAGAGTTCACATTATAGTTTTCCACAATGGTTGGAAGGTTATTCTCCTTTATGATAAACATTTCAAACAAAAACTGGAATGCATAGATAACAGCTACACCACCATTGTAGGGATCTTTTGCAAACTGGAGAATTCTCTGACTGATCATATCATATTCGTCGCGGCCAATTGGAACGTTCATCCTCCAAGGTGCTCCCGCATATATATAATAATCGTGATGCAGGATACGTAAGACAATTTGAGAGATGTGAATAACGGGTATTTTACAATTAGAAGGATTATCGGCGGAAAGTAAGTCTAAATTTTCATCATTCTCGCAATCTCCATTATCCTGATCACTTTCTCTTTCGGTTGATGCTTCTTCACATGGGGTGTTTATCCTACATAATTTCAGGTCAGTGCAGCTTTTTTGAATTTCGTGAAGCCAATAATTCATCGCAAATGAGAGAATATCTTTCCATGAAAGGCCTAAATGGTCAGTTATACCGCCTCTGAAATTAGTAATAAAATAGTCACCATTAAATTCCTCCTGGCATTGAAACAAGATAGAAATTATCCCTGCCAGGAGAATCTTCTTACCAAAAAGACTTTGAATATTCCACTTTGTAGTGTTTTCGAAGCCTATCGAACTATCCCCTTTGTCATCGTTATTTCCTTTGTTTCTTTGCATATTATTATTTCGTAAAATTTGGATGACGTTTTTCATTAACTGCATCAACGCCGACAAGAATGTGTTATTCTCATCCCTTTTTGTGCTTCCATACCCGTGCTCCATCAAAGTTTCGTAACTCAGATCATAAGACTCCCAGACTTGATCGGGACAAGGCAATGTTAATTGAATTTGGTTACTATTAATGAATAAATTCCAATAGCCAAACACTACAGCATGTGTAGTGTCCATGTAAAATGCATAAAAAGCTATTCTTTTCAACATTTCAAAATCAATCCATCTTTTATAAACTTCTTGTGGGTCTTGAATTGAACTTTCCCCAGAATTAGTGCCAGTCTTGACCATTAAAGGATGTCCACCTAAAGAAGGCGTTCGTCTTAATAATTGGATGGTTGTTCCGTGGTGCAAAAAAGACCTTTCGTGTAGATATCTATTTGTACTGGTCTTTTCATATCCTTCGACTAATAATAAACTTTGAATGATGTAGGTTTTAGAAGGAGGTTGAAAATCAGCATGAGAGAAAATTATCCACCTTAAAGGTCCACAAATTGGATCACTAATTTGTTCCCGATACTCGCTTCCTAGAAAACTTGCACCAGTCATAATAAGTGCTAGATTCAAAATCGCAGGCTGTTTGTCCACATGAAAGGAGGGTTTATGGATGAGACCATATTGGGGGTGGAAATTCAACCAAAATGATTTTAATGATTTGTGTATAGATTCAATAGAGACATAGCGTAGCTCTGGAACAAAAGCAAACAATTCTTGGCATTTTTCTTTTGATATCTTATATTTTGTTAAAGGATGTGGATGGAAAAAAGAAGGAACGCTTTTCATAGAATGGCGCAATTGTTCCTTGTAGTTCAAAGAGAAATTGCTCTCTACTCCTAAATCTTTCGATGATCTCCGTTTTAGCTTATTGATGTTTAGCTTTTGGCTGGAAAGATTATCTTTTACTGAGGTGCTAGGGTTATCGTTGAATTTTGGTTGGGCTTTGGGAATTTTGACATTGTCTTGTTGCAATTCAAACATAACCGGAGGATTTTGAAACCTTTCGTCTTGTTGAAAAGGCTTTTCATTAGCGGGAACTGTAGTCTTATCAGCAAATGTATCATCAATACTCACCTGTGGAGCTTCAGAAAGTTCTTGCATGAACGATTGTAATGGATCGCTATTCAAGAAATTTGTAGAAAAAAGGTCCTGCATAATTGACAAATTAGCACCGCTAGAAGAGGATGTTAATTGATCTGTAAATGGATTCTGCGGTGGTAACGGTTGTTGTTGTTGTTGTTGTTCCGTAAGCTTTTGCTGCTGAAAATATTGTTCTTGTTGCCGATCCTGGGGAAATGACTGGATTGGCTGTTGATATGAACTGTTGGTGGAGGTTCTGTCTTGATATCGTTGCTGTACATTTGGATTAATATTTAAATTCTGATTATTACTGCTACTGTTGTTATTAGATGCATCAACTTCGAACCCATTAGCACTAGTACGGTTATCAAATATCAAATTGAAAAACTGATTACCATTTTGACCATTATTCCTTATTCGAGTATCATAAGAAGGAAAATTAGGACTTGATTGCTGTGTGTGCATTTGTTGCTGCAATATAGGTTGTTGCAACGGTGCCCGCAGCTGCTGTGGAAATTGCAGTTGTTGTATTTGTTGCATTTGTTGCATTTGTTGTGATTGCTGTGGTTGCTGAAGCTGTTGGGGCTGTTGAATAAAAGGGCGAAACTTTGATTCATGTGTAACCGATGGTAGATTTACAGAATTGGAGTTCATGGTAGAAGTGCCATTCTGCACAGCAATGGGCAATTCATTAGGATTGTATGGCAAGTTTTTAGAAAGTTCTTGATTTAATGTAGAAACCTGTTCTTTATTTGTCCGAGTTAGCCTATTTTTCACCTTCGAGTGTCTCTTTTCATGCCTGATCAATAAGTCTTTCCTCACAAACGTTTTATTACAAGGCGCATTTGTAGTAGGATGCACGAAAGAACAAACATATATTTCTTTTGGCCAATGATTTAGCTTGTGTCTTGACAAATGTTCCTGGCGTGAGAAGGTTTTGTTGCATTCAGGATGTGGGCACCTAAACCTTTCAGCGGGAGAAGAGATTGAATTTGGTGCTAAATCATTTTCGGTTTCCCTTTTCCGGAGTCTGCCAGCCAGTTCTTTGCTGTGCATTTCAGCTATGTTAGTAGTTATCTTATTCACTGCTTTGTTGGCTATCGTCGTAACTATAAACACAGCAGATGATACCTAAAAAGTCAATATAGGCCTTTGGAACCTTTAAAGAAGCTTCTCGCAACTCAAAAAAAAAAAATAAAAAAATCAGAAGAAAAGAAGCTGAACGAAACAAAAAAAAGAATCAACTACTAACCTAACTACTTAGAATCCTCAAAGAACCCCAGTATAAACCAATTCAGGGTGAAGGGTCAAGCGCATATGTGATATTCTTCCAATATCTATCATACATTACATTAGACGTAACCCTCTTATAAAACCTATTTGCTCTTGCACAAAAGTGTAAAGGATGATAGTAGTCCCATCGCCAGGTATAAGCAATACCAGAAAAAGGTCGATAACAAAAGACATTTGAAAAAAATTCAAATGTGTTGCTGTACTTTCTAGGAGGTGTACGTAGTCTTCAAGTGAGTATCGTCATAAGCACGAGGAGCTCCCTATTCTTAAGGTTAAGTAGTGCTTTTTTTCTTCTAAAATATTAAAAAAAGCTTGCGTAAATCATTGGAGTTTGACGTGATCAATCTAATTCCCTTATGTAAGCACATCTGATGAATCTTATAAATTCTTTGTAGCAGTAATCTCACTTTAATTTTCGAGAACTATATTTTCACCGTTAAATTAACGACTCAGGAACAATTACATTTGCTGTATTAAACCTGCAAAATAACTCATAGTGAGAAACTAACCTGTATAGGTATTGACTATCCCTGTCTTTTTTCTTTCTTCGGATGTTTTGGTTAAAAGCATTAATTTGTATGTAATGCAAGTGTTATCTATAATAATTGCAGCTGCAATTGTGGCATCTCCATTTTACAATCACGAGTAAATAAACATAACACATCCATTGAAAAACTCGGAACTAACTCATGCTCTTTCCCAAGTTTATTTGGCTATTTATGTCAGAAAAGTGTGAAGTTAACTCTCGATGAAGTTTACTTGCATCTTGTTGCACTGAATGTCTAATGACTTTGCAGGACCCTTTTCCGCTGTGCTGCCCGCCATAGAAGGAACCGTAGAACAAGAGATGATTCAAGATTATATAATGGCGCATATAATGTCATTTCAATTACGTTGCATAGACTGTATAGTTCGTATCAAGGCCCACATCTTTTTTGCATTATGATAGTATGATTGCTATTGCACGTGATTACTACACATAGACTGAAATTTTGAGAGAAATGATAACGCCACATAAAGAGGAATTGTTCAAACTTAAAAAGCTAGGAGGAAATACTAGAGCGAACATCCCTAAGGACAAGAAAGCCTTATGTAGTAATTTAAGCAGACAAAGTTTTAAATCAAAATATAAAACAACATACTCCTGGCAGAATCTTGCTATTTTTCATACTTATAGGTCTCAATCAAGGTTTTGATAGTTACAAAACTCTTGATAAGTTTGACAAACAATAAAGCGTAAATACTGAAAATAAGATTCTGCCTACTTAAAAAAACAGCTCCACAATGTAATCAGGCGAACACCGGCTACTACTTCATAGAAACCTTGGAAAAATCAATAAACATACTTTACTAAATAAAACGTCAAAACATTGTTAAACTAAAACAAGTAGTATTCTTAATTCAGCTCAAACGAGCATTGGGAAAAGCATCGCGAACGGGAGTGGTCCTTATGCGTTTCGGAGCAGCATTTCAAGTAGTACTGCATAAATACGGGAGAGCTAATCATCTCCAACACACCTATGATTTGGTAGAGACGTCTCACATACCTAAAGCCACTCCTTCGTATTGGCTAGACGTATTAACGTATAGAGCGTCGTCACTATGATTGGGATCCTTGTCATTAAAATACTCGTCCATATGCATTAACAGCCAAACCAGAAAATTTTCAGTTTGTTTGATTAAAAGCTGGCAGCTCTGTATATCCATTGTAGTTGAAGAAATCAATTCTGGCAAGACACTTATCAACCTTAACAGATGAATGCTCCCATAGACTTTAATGGGTACTAGTGGCTTTTGGTCTTTGGCTGACTTCTTTAAAAGTTCGTCATATTGCAGCCGCTCCAATCTATATAAAAGCATATTACCTAGACATTTGTCAAAATACAACTTGAGACCCGCACAATATTCGCTCAATTGTGATTGTGATCCTGGAGATTCTAATTCTTGACTCAGTTCATGCTCGTATTTGTTTAGTACCTGTTCTACCGTGACATCAGCAGGCAACCGGCAGATTTTCTTGTCCTTCGTTACATATTCCCAATCGTCCACCAGCACGCTTTTCAATTTTATTGGAATATGCAGGGATATCTTAGGAGTTGGATAGCTGGGTATGAGGTGCAGCATATTTGGTGACAGAGAGGATGACCTTCTGCGGTCATCATGCCCATTTTGATCAGAGGAGGAACGCAAAGAACTACCAGGATGGAGGGAACTGGCGGAATTCCTCCCACTTTTCTTCCCACTCACAGAAGATACTAACGAACTCTGAGATGCACTTTTACTTATACTAGCATTCGAACGGCTATCCCCCTTTCTTTTCCCACCATTGTTAGATCCTCCTACACTATTTGAAATCTTCTTTTTTTTCTGTTGTTCCAGCAGTGATTTCTTGGCCTCCTTTGCCTCATTTGTCAGTCTTTTCTTCATAGCAACATTCTCCTCGTTATAAGCCCGTATTCTATCATACCCAACCCACTCATCCCAGCTGGACTTCCAACCTTGGTAATGAATAAAAAAACACTTGCCGTTGACAATTTCTTCCGGAATGCTTTCATCCTCTCCCAGTTTCTGTGGCTGCGTTTCTTTGCTTATCTGTGAACTAACACCTGGTTTATCATTAGGAATGCTAATATACGTTTTCGAAGATGGATCCCATATCTTCAAGATCTTTGCTTCATACATAAGAGGACCATGGAATGCCAAACACCGCCCACCAAGTGTAAATTCTTGCTCTAAATCTACCATTATACGCTTATTCAATAGCGTGGATACAGTGTTGACGCTTCACAGAACCAGATACAGTCTATCACATGCTTCTAACAGCCTTTAAGCAATATACCCTTTTACGTGTTTGCTGAATTTTCAGATGCTTCTTCTATCTTCATCACCCGTGGAACACGACATTTGGCTTTGCCGGAGGAACGGCCCCCAGTCTTTGCCACCTTTTCTATCAGCATCGGTTGGTTAGTAATCTCGAATCACATGGTACCTCTTTGTTCAAGGAGTCATAAAGCTTCTGCACGCAACAGAGGAAGTGGAAAAACAGTATATCGGACTTGGTGAAGTGAGTTAAATCTCTACCTTGCAGTTTCGATAAATAAACATCAAGCATAGCTTAAAAGGAAAAGTGAATTTTATTGAAGTGCTATTTGATTAGGATAACAGTGGATATAACAAGCAGAGACGTAATAGATGAACGTTTCAAAAATCCTTGCATCGCCCACGGTCACATCGAATGTTTTGCGCATATTTGCTCCCAGGCTGCCACAAATTGGTGCTTCTTTGCTAGTACATAAAAAATGGGCCTTAAGATCGAAGAAGTTTAATCGTTTTTATTCTGAAAAGGTCAGCGATGAGATACCTTCAAAGAAGGGCGTTGACGGCACTGAAAAGTTGACCAATAAATCTACAATTTCTACAAAGGACAATGCCTCTTCGTCACAACCACCCAACAGTAATGATAAAACTAAACAGGCAAACGTAGCTGTGTCACATGCCATGCTGGCAACTAGGGAACAGGAGGCTAATAAAGATTTAACTAGTCCTGATGCGCAAGCAGCCTTTTACAAGCTTCTGCTGCAATCAAACTACCCTCAATATGTAGTCTCCCGATTCGAGACACCCGGTATTGCATCTTCGCCCGAGTGTATGGAGCTGTATATGGAGGCTTTACAAAGGATAGGCAGACACTCGGAAGCCGATGCCGTAAGACAGAATTTATTAACAGCCAGTTCTGCTGGTGCGGTTAACCCATCATTGGCTTCATCTTCATCAAACCAGTCAGGTTATCATGGCAACTTTCCATCTATGTATTCTCCACTGTATGGATCCCGCAAAGAGCCGCTACATGTTGTCGTTTCTGAATCAACCTTTACTGTGGTATCAAGATGGGTAAAGTGGTTGCTTGTTTTTGGTGTCCTAACCTATTCTTTTTCAGAAGGTTTCAAATATATCACGGAAAATACAACACTACTGAAGTCGTCAGAGGTGGCCGACAAATCTGTTGATGTTGCCAAGACAAACGTCAAATTTGATGATGTATGCGGTTGTGATGAAGCTCGTGCAGAATTGGAAGAAATCGTCGATTTCTTAAAGGATCCAACCAAGTACGAATCTTTGGGTGGCAAACTACCAAAGGGTGTGTTGTTGACTGGACCTCCTGGTACAGGTAAGACTTTGTTGGCTAGAGCGACTGCCGGTGAGGCCGGTGTAGATTTTTTCTTTATGTCGGGTTCTGAATTTGATGAAGTTTACGTCGGTGTTGGTGCTAAGCGTATCCGTGATTTGTTCGCCCAAGCACGTTCTCGTGCCCCAGCTATTATTTTTATTGATGAATTGGATGCTATCGGTGGTAAACGTAATCCAAAGGATCAGGCGTATGCTAAACAAACGTTGAATCAGTTATTGGTTGAGTTAGATGGTTTTTCACAAACAAGCGGAATTATTATCATTGGTGCCACCAATTTCCCTGAGGCCTTAGATAAGGCGTTAACTAGGCCAGGAAGATTTGATAAGGTCGTGAATGTGGATTTACCGGATGTTCGAGGTCGTGCTGATATATTGAAACACCACATGAAGAAAATCACATTGGCAGACAATGTAGATCCAACTATTATTGCACGTGGAACCCCAGGCTTATCAGGTGCTGAGCTAGCAAATTTAGTTAATCAAGCAGCAGTTTATGCCTGTCAGAAGAACGCTGTTTCTGTTGATATGTCGCATTTTGAGTGGGCTAAGGATAAGATCTTGATGGGCGCTGAAAGAAAAACCATGGTTTTAACAGATGCGGCTAGAAAAGCCACTGCTTTCCACGAGGCTGGACACGCCATCATGGCCAAGTACACCAACGGTGCTACCCCCCTATACAAGGCTACTATTTTACCCAGAGGTAGAGCATTAGGTATTACTTTCCAACTACCAGAAATGGATAAGGTCGATATCACCAAAAGGGAATGTCAAGCTAGGTTGGACGTGTGCATGGGGGGAAAAATTGCAGAAGAATTAATATATGGTAAAGATAACACCACAAGTGGTTGTGGATCTGATTTGCAAAGCGCAACTGGCACAGCAAGGGCAATGGTCACCCAATACGGTATGAGTGACGATGTTGGTCCTGTCAATTTGTCAGAGAATTGGGAGACTTGGTCTAATAAGATTCGCTATATTGCTGATAACGAGGTAATTGAACTTTTGAAGGACTCAGAAGAAAGAACAAGAAGATTGTTGACTAAGAAAAATGTCGAACTACATAGACTTGCCCAGGGTCTTATTGAATACGAGACACTAGATGCACATGAAATTGAAAAGGTTTGTAAGGGTGAAAAGTTGGATAAACTCAAGACTTCTACCAATACGGTTGTGGAGGGGCCAGACAGTGACGAACGTAAGGATATTGGAGACGACAAACCAAAAATTCCCACAATGTTGAATGCATGATTTTTTTACAGGAAGTGAGATTATCAAGGGGCTAATCTCAAAACTAAGTGTAATCTGTTCTTTTCTGTCGGTTTCATTTCCTCTAATACCAACTGCAATGGAGTATTAACGCTAAAAGTTTTCAGAATAGTCTGGCTCCCCCTCCCAGTCGGCTTGAAATGTTAAATTATTCGTAAAAGAATATGATATGTAATTAGTCCTATACTAAGATAAAGAAGCCCTTATCCTGGGCCTCTGTGAAGAACTTGAAATTTCAGGATAAAAATTAGCCGTAAGGGACTTATTATTTCGCATCATTCCTTCGGCATATATCGGCTGCCCTAATAATAAGCTTTGCGAATTCAGCCTAAGAAGCGTGAAAATATTGATGATTGAGCTGAAAAGGCTGTTTAATCTTCCCTGAAATTTAAGATAAAGCACTTGTTCATATATAAATATCTGTGTATCAATATGCCATACATTGTAAATAGAATATTCAATGGACTTAACGTATGTAGCAAATATATTATATCGCAGCGCTAATTAGTAATTTAATGATCATCATTCTTATGCAGCGTATATTGGTGGCATGGAAATAATTGAAAACAATCCCGGTGTATATACCTATGCAATACCGTACATATAAATAAAAGGACAACAGCCTGCAGTAACAATTTTCATTTTCATATTTTTTGCCTTTTTTCAGCAGCAGGGGTATCTTCATTCATTTTTCTTTTGAGTTTTTGAATCAGAGTTAAAGGATTTTGACAATAATAATTCTTTGCTGCTATTTTCTTGGCTTCTTCGGTACTTAGAGGTTTGGGTTCTTCGATGAGACTTTTACATTCGCGTATTATAGCTAACAACTTTGCAGAATCTATTGGAGATTTTCCATCATCTAAATTCTGCTCCTTATTTTTCTTTGTTGTATTAGTATCATTTTGTTCTTCCTTCTCTCCGCTCTCCGATACCGGTTCCTGGCTATTTTCTCGACTGGGAAATTTCATTTCTAAATATCTCGTTACCAAGGCTTCATCCTCAATTAGTAGTGTTGCTAGCGTTATTTGAGGAGGGGTATAGAAATATACGACATCGGTTAATATTGCAGCAGTTATTCTTTTCTTGCATCTGTCATATATTTGGCCCATATAGTTTAAATCTACTTTACCATAAAGAACGTTTTGAATATCCAAAAAAAAACCATGAAGCGGTTTATACGGATGATGATTCAATAGTGAGAATTTTAATGACTCTAATAACTTGAACTCGAACTTCAGGATACTTTCTCTAGTAGACTTAGCCTTTTGAGCAAATGAGTCTACACTAATAAAATAGTTTTCCGATTTACAGGCCAAAAAAATTGTTGTATGAACAATACTCTTTGGATCGATTTGCATAACCGAGTTTTCTAAAAAGAACCGTCTAAAAAAAGATATTGCAGTAGCTACTACTTCAGTTGGCAAATTTAGATGTTGGGCTATTACTTGAACTTTCTTTGCGTAGAAATTCACCAAACCCAGCTCTTCTTCCATTGTTAAAGGTATAGCTTTGTCTTCTAGAACCTTTATTTCTTCTTCTGTTAAATTGGACGCTTCTCTTACCTTTAATAAATTCTCTTCAATGTAGGCTATCGCTCGAGCATTAGTGTCTATTCTTTTCTCCTGGAGTTGATCTCTAGTATACGACCACATCCTGTACTGTGAAGAGTGCCTATAGAGATCATCATCAGATATTCTCTTGTAATTGAAAGGCTTGTTATTCTCCGCTGCTGGTTTCAATTCTGCCTCTTTTCCCTTTACTGTCATGTTCGCAGGAGCGGAATTCGATGTGCTCTTTTCACCTACTTGAACATCTGTCATTCTTTTGAGATTTCATAAGCTGGCAGCACGTTTTCTCGTAATTGTAAGATGTGTTCATTCATTTGCTATAGATTCGTTCTATATATAAAAACCTTTCTTATTTCATGTTATAAGTTTTTACCCGGCTCGTGAACGGCATAAGCAGTGAAGGGGTGTATGACAGAAACGAAAGTTCCCTTATTCTGCCTATGGTAAATACGTTCACAGTCTCAAAGTAGAATGCACAAGGTTTTTTCGTTCTTGAAACTAGCAATAAGAATAACTACGATTCCTTACGTCGCTCCTTCGAAACACAACGTCTCTATTTCGACTTTTGGTTATTTTCACTACACTGGAACAAGTACGTCTGCAATATCCATAGACCTATTCAGACATCCCTTATCTCATTCTTTTTCGTCAAGGGCAGATATTGAAAAAAGAAAGAAAAATTCTTGTTCATTCTAGCCGTAAACCTATTACGCTCACTTTTATTAAGTGGAAACTGTGAAGAAGTATCGACAACTAGTTTGAGTCAACTTAAGTAGTAAAAAGCCCTTTTTCTACCCTACAGAATTATCTCCTTTAGGTACAGCCCATTTTCAAGAACTACTTGGCACTATAAATCAGCATCAGCCGGTTTGATATATCTGGAAAAAGAAGTTCTGTAATCACCGGACAACAATAACAAAGTTTCTCCAATTTCCTTTATATTACTCCCTTTTTTCTAAGAAAGAAAAAAAGTCCGACTACTCCTTAAAAAAGGATCCATCAGTCCTTTATGAGAGTTAGCTAGTATCATCTAATATTGCGTCTGTCTCTACCGAATTTTCCTCGTTTCAATAATGAAAAGAATAAGATTACCTTGGTTTAATACGGGAGCTTCATACTCGAATCTTAATGATTCTCCTAGCTCAAGAAGTAAAAATAATTCTAATAATAACTCTCGTTTCGAAAAATATCGTTCACTCACAAGATTTGATTTGATCAACTCCATACTACTATTTGGGATGCTATTTTTACTGGCTGTCTTCATCATTGCATTATATTTAACAAGGAACTCTAGGCTCACGTACTCGCATGCTTCGAGGGCAGTTTTATTTAACCCTTTGGCTGTGATATCAGAGTCACTGTCAAATCATACGTTAAACTATGATCCAGAAGCTAGGGAATCATCCAAGAAATTGTACGAACTTCTTTCTGATTTCAACACAGCCTACTATGATGACGAGAATATGATTTTAGGAAGCAACTTATTTTCAAAGAATACATACTCAAGACAACCATATGTGGCTAACGGTTATATTGGCAGCCGTATCCCCAATATTGGGTTTGGGTACGCATTAGACACTCTGAATTTTTATACTGACGCGCCAGGTGCCTTAAACAACGGCTGGCCCTTAAGAAATCATAGATTTGCTGGTGCGTTTGTATCAGACTTTTATTGTCTAGAACCGAAACTAAACTCAACAAACTTCCCCGAATTGGATGATGTAGGATATTCTACCGTTATTTCATCCATTCCACAATGGACTAATTTACAGTTCTCGATAGCAAACGATTCTAAATGGTTCAATCCCCAAAACGTTACTTTGGATGATGTAACCAACTACAGCCAAAATTTGTCGATGAAAGATGGTATTGTAACTACCGAGTTAGATTGGTTAAGTGGTCAAGTACATGTTAAAAGTGAAATTTGGGCACACAGACATATTCATCCACTGGGCGTAGTTTCTTTAGAAATCTCTCTGAATACGAACCATTCACTTTCAGGTTCTGATTCTTTAGATGTTAATATATGGGATATACTCGATTTCAGCACATCGCATAGGACAGTTTTACACACTACGGGAACAGACGAAAAGAACAATGCAATCTTCATGATTGTTCAACCAAATAACGTGCCAACCTCTAATTGTGCTATTTACTCAACATGTACTCTAAGGTATGAAAATTCTACAGAAGCAATCAACTCTCGTGAATCCTATGAAGATGGAAACGCTTCATCAAACGTTTATAACGTTGTTTTAACGGAGGATCAACCCAAAATAATTGTTCATAAATATGTTGGTATTATGTCTACTGAATTTAACAAGAACAAGGACCAGCAAGACAACACTAATATAGATCTAGCCAAAATGATAGCTTGTAATAGTAAAGGTAATTACGAACGGCTTTTATCAAGTCACAAGCGTGCATGGTATGACCTTTACAATGATGCGTTCATTGAAATTCCCTCTGACAGTCTTTTAGAAATGACTGCAAGGTCGTCCCTCTTTCATTTACTGGCAAATACTAGAGACTACAATGTTTCCAGCGATAGAGGTCTACCTGTGGGAGTTTCTGGTTTATCTTCAGATTCCTATGGTGGTATGGTGTTCTGGGATGCCGATATATGGATGGAACCTGCCCTATTACCTTTTTTTCCTAATGTGGCTCAAAATATGAATAATTACAGAAATGCTACTCATTCCCAGGCAAAGCTAAACGCAGAGCAATATGGGTATCCAGGAGCCATATATCCTTGGACATCTGGTAAATACGCAAATTGCACTTCCACAGGTCCTTGTGTTGATTATGAATATCATATCAATGTTGATGTTGCTATGGCATCTTTCTCCATATACTTGAACGGCCATGAAGGAATTGATGATGAGTATTTGAGATATACCACATGGCCAATTATCAAGAACGCAGCTCAATTTTTTACTGCTTATGTTAAATACAATTCGTCTTTAGGGTTGTATGAAACTTACAATTTGACAGACCCAGATGAATTTGCAAATCACGTTAACAATGGAGCTTTCACGAACGCTGGTATTAAAACGCTTCTAAAGTGGGCAACTGATATTGGTAATCATCTTGGCGAAGTCATTGACCCCAAGTGGAGCGAAATCTCTAGAGATATCTATATTCCCAGATCCTCGTCTAATATCACTTTGGAATACTCTGGAATGAATAGTTCAGTGGAGATTAAGCAGGCAGATGTGACTTTGATGGTTTATCCACTTGGGTATATCAATGACGAATCTATTTTAAATAATGCAATTAAAGACCTTTATTATTATTCAGAAAGGCAATCTGCATCTGGACCAGCAATGACGTACCCAGTTTTCGTCGCGGCAGCTGCCGGCCTATTGAACCATGGTTCTTCTTCCCAAAGTTATCTGTATAAATCGGTTCTTCCATATTTGCGTGCTCCTTTTGCTCAATTTAGTGAACAATCAGACGACAACTTCTTAACAAATGGATTAACCCAGCCGGCATTTCCCTTTTTAACAGCTAACGGTGGATTTCTACAGAGTATTTTGTTTGGATTAACAGGTATTCGATATTCTTATGAGGTTGATCCAGATACGAAAAAAATCAATCGTCTGTTAAGGTTCAATCCGATAGAACTTCCTTTGCTGCCCGGTGGTATTGCTATTAGAAACTTCAAGTATATGAACCAAGTTTTGGATATTATCATTGATGATCATAATGGTACAATCGTTCACAAATCTGGAAATGTTCCCATACATATTAAAATACCAAATAGATCTTTAATACATGATCAGGATATTAATTTTTATAATGGCTCTGACAAGGAAAGAAATTCAAATATACAACGTAGAGGAGTCGACCATGTTGGTGACCCTATGCGTATGGATCGGTATGGTACTTACTATCTCTTGAAACCTAACCAAGAGCTAACAGTTCAATTGTTTAAGCCTGGTTTGAATGCAGAGAATAACATAGCAGAGAATAAACAAATAACAAATCTAACGGCCGGTGTTTCTGGCGACGTTGCATTCTCTGCTTTAGATGGAAATAATTACACACATTGGCAGCCGTTGGACAAGACCCATCGTGCTAAGTTATTGATTGATTTAGGAGAATACAATGAGAAAGAGATTACCAAGGGAATGATTCTTTGGGGTCAAAGACCCGCAAAAAACATTTCTATTTCTATTTTGCCTCACTCTGAGAAAGCCGAGAATTTATTTGCTAACGTAACAGAAATCATGCAAAACGCAGGGAATGGTCAACTTCTTAATGAAACTATTGGTCAACTTCTGGATAATGCCGGAATTCCTGTTGAGAATGTAATTGATTTTGATGGTATAAAACCAGAGGATGAGGAATCTTTAGATGAAGTGCAAGCCTTGTTACATTGGAAGAAAGAAGACCTGGCGAAATTAATTGAGCAAATACCTAGGTTGAACTTTTTGAAGAGAAAATTTGTTAAGATTCTGGATAACATGTCCGTGAGTCCAAGCGAGCCATATTACGAAGCAAGTCGCAACCAATCGTTGATCGAGATATTGCCCAGTAATAGAACCACTTTTACTATTGATTATGGTAAATTGCAGGTGGGTGATAAAGGAAACACAGATTGGAGAAAAGCAAGGTACATAGTTGTGGCCGTACAAGGAGTGTATGATGATCATGACGATGACAACAAAGGGGCTACAATCAAAGAAATTGTTCTCAACAGTGAAAACAAAACAATTGCATATAAGTAGTGCTATTTTTTAATATTATAAGCTCGAACAAAAGTTATTGGCCGTTTTCTTGTGGAGTATATATTTTAAAAGCACACTACTACGGTTAAAGAATTGGTTTGCCCAATGGTAATAAAGATGGTGAGTAAGATCTAACAGTGAAGCCTAACAGCATCATCTAGACTATACGAAGAAAAAGCGTATTTCTTACCCAAAAAATGACAAGCATTATCGGAAGAACCAAAGGCATACCTATTATTAAGTATCGTATTAAATATCGTGAACATAAACACATGCATGAGAACTTTCTGTCTTTTCTATAAGGAAGCATTTAAGAGCAAAACTTATCACTATGAGCTCCTTTGTACCCCATAAAGTGCCCTTGGGATTCGTCTCTTTGCTCCAGTGTTTTTAATTTCTTCCAAGTACCGCTTAGCAGACTGTTTCCCAAAGGCCAGGAATAGTTTTCTATAGAAAAGTCCACATGCATTACATAGGCATGACCCACCAGTTGGGCCCTCCCTCCATTGAGAAGAGGTCTTTGTTTCTTTGCATTGGTTGCATGTTTTCGTGATTGCTACCTTTTCTCTCCTTCTATATGGGTCGGTCTTTAAAATGGTAGGCCGTAAATTCCTATTAGTTGATTCCAAATTCATTGGATTCCCCACTAGGTTTGTCATTGACTCCTCTCTGTTCAGGAGCGATTGAACAGATATTCTCTTAAAATTGTCGCAATGTAAATTTCTAGAGATAACGTTGGCATACATATTATGTTTTAGATTCAGCACATCACTGGTGAGCTGATATAAGTAAGAAAGTGATTTATTGAAGATACAAGTTTACCGTGCAAGTATTTTGAAGCACTTTATACTATTCATTGGAGGAAAAAGTATCCTAAAATGAATTGGAGAAAATGAACTGTGTTACGGTTTGCTATTTGGTCGCTGAACGCTTTTCTCAGTTCAAGCTCGTCTCCAGGAGTGCAATTGAGCAATTTGCATCCAAAGAAGAATTTTGTTTTAAAGGTTCTCCCCTATTAACCAATATGCTAGGTAATAATCATTTAAGAAAGGGATGGCTCGGTTTGTGCTCAGATTATCTTAGCCCGCATAAAGCGGGAACGAAAAAAAGGGTCTTTTGTGAGCCAGAAAACACTGCGGGGTAGGAACCTTAAATTTTAATGTGTTTCTTTACAGTCCTTATAAAGAAAAAAGTGATTGGGATTTACCTCTTTTGGTAAAGCAAGCCTTAGGAATGTGTGTAGCTTGAAAATGACATTGTTACTCGAAAAAAAGAAAAAGCCCTCCTTGTTTATCCCATTGTTGTACTTTCGTGCCTGAATAACGGTGTTAATATGGTGAAGGATGCGATTGTTATAGGTGATAATGAAATTCATAAAATTTTTTTTGGTGCAAAAATGCTATTACTAGTAAAAGACTTTAAGTAGCTGCCCAGAGAAAGGGTGTAGAAAATTAACTTTAAGTGAGCTATGTTCTTCTTTTCGGGGAGCTATATTGTGTATTCAAAGTAAAAAATTCAAAGTGAAAAAAAATGCAGCAGTTACTTACTTACACAATTCGGGAAGAAAAGGTGTTCTTTGAGTATCTTATTATAGTGAAAGAACTTATTAATGATGAACGCGTCTGTAATGCCCGCTTGTATATTACCTATCTTCTACCTCCCTCTAAGAGAAATCGTTACTGGCCGTGATAAAAGACTAAAGTAAGTACTAAAATTCCCTTATGGTAAATGATAACGAAGAAATTAGAACAACATATGAATATATTGACCATTTAAACTTCAATTACATCGTCTATCAAAGCTAAAGACTTAAATAACTAAATTGCCAGAAATTGGATAAGGCACCTGTCAACAAAGAATAAAGTACGACAACGTTTTAAAAACGTTAATTATCTCTGTAAAATGAAACCGATATCTGAGATTTTCTTTGGCCTTCTTGTTTTCCATGAGCAGTAAATCCAATAGCAGAACCATCCCAACTATCATCGGTAATTTTCTCAGAAATTTGATAAAATTGAGATTTAAAGTTACCTGATATTTTTCTAATGTTTGATATCTTTTGAAGAACGTCATTAGTAATTCCCTTCCTTAGTCCATTTAAATTTCCTTGTATAGTCGATAATTTATAATCTGTAAACTCCTTCGAAGCGCCTTTTGTATAGCAAACTTGTTGGGCCAAACCTGGAAAAGGTAAAGCCGACTTTTCACCAAGTTTGAGAATTAAGCAGTTTTGATTCTCATCTATTCCTAAATTATTCAAATTAACCCCTAAGTATATGTCAAGAGGTTCAAAGGTGTTTTTGATTTTCTCGTTTACATAATTTGAAGGTAATTCGACATATCTTGGTTTAATTAGGTCATACAACTTTTGAGGTTCACTGATACCTTCATGTTCGAGTTTGTTGATAAGTTCGATAATCAATGAAAACATTAAAATTACGACACCGAGCCCGCAAGAGATCATGTTTGCTGGGTTTTCACCCACGGAAAAACATGACACCATAGTCTGAATTACTTGGAGTGTCAGTTTAGTGTCATCCAACTTCTTTTCACTGACGGATTTGGTAGCGGCAGGCGCAGGTACAGTAGAAGTCATTGTTACCGTTTCGAATATAGTCTCGACAATTGTAATGGTATCCATCATGTGATCATCATCAAATGCAAAAAGAAGACCGAGGAGTGGAACAAAGGAAGCAAATACTTTGTAAGCACAGACCATTCCTTTTTTTAGGCGTTTTGTGTGTTTATATAAAGGTACGTTTTGAAACTTTTTATATTAACTGTGAATAATCGTAGTTATATTATTCTCTCGCCATAAAAAAGAGAGATTTGGTATTTTTGTATTCTTGCAATAATCGTTTTATCAACATCCCCATTATCGGCGAAATTTCGATCTTTGGATCCATACCAAAGAGTCGTTTACTCCACGCCCCACATAAGCCGATCTTTTAATGCCACAAAAACCAATATTTATGGCGCTTAAAATCATTTTGAAATAAGGTCTTTTCAATGCCTGTAATATTATGTATACACTTCATAAAATGCTAAGTTGACTATCATCAATCTGTCCTGCACGTGACTTATTATTTCACTACTTTCTATAATACATGAAACTATATATGTCTACATACCTCAATTTGTAACATACCAGAAACCTTCTGTGTTTTGGAATGAAATAATCTGATTTGTGATCATCTATAGTGAAGGCAAGCACAAAGAAATTGAATTCAGATACAATCGGAAAATATGAACGTTTGTTGTGATGCTCAACTCTTTGATTCCTTTTTTCTGATTTGTACTTTTTTGTCCCAAGTTAATAAATATTCAAATTTACTATTAGAAAAAAAACCGAAGAGGTATAGAAACATTGTAGAGCGCACGTTAGAAGGCGGTTAGTACTCATCGCTTATTAGAAATAATGAAAATTACTCTGTGTATGACGCTATTATCGTAAGACTTTGCCTATCTGAAATATACGTAGTGATTATGGAGCCCTCAACGGAACCCTGCAAACTTTCCTTCTCTTTGACCTCGTCCCGATATTCTCCAGGTGAGATGAAACTAGCGACTGAACCTGGTACAAAGTGTTGGAATATTATCAAACTTCCGTCTATTGTGTAGTAACCCTGTTAATATTAAACTATTATATACGGTTTTAGAAGATGAAATAATATCGAGAAACAACCATCAACGGTGGTGGAAGCTGAAACGTAAGGATTACGTAATATGACAAAGATAGACAACGTATAAAAAGAGAAGAAGAAATAAATATACTATTATGTGGAATCAAGTACTCGCTTTTATGAATTTTTACATCATGGAAGAGAGCCTCTAGTATATTCTGTATGCTCAATAATATTGGCTTCATCAACGTTGGAATTCCAACAATTATCTTTCTCGCATCTCTCACAAAGATATTATGGGGATTACCAAAAAAGCATTTTACCCCAATAGGGACAAATAATAAACATCAAACAATACCAGCAAAGCGCCCTGAATAGCTTCAGGCTGTTGCGTTCTTGATATTTGAAAAGCTTGATAGGGCCCCTTCCAACTTTTAAAAATATTTCCCTGCGTTTTCTTTCATCTTTCGGCAAATCTAAGACTAATCAAACGTTCAATGAACCTGAGGAAGAATAGGTAACTGTTCAATATCGATAAACCACTTTTTTTTTTTTTATATAATGGATGCTTAGTGTTTTTTACTCATACATTCTATTAAAAAATAGAAAAAATGCGAATTCTGTGGATCGAACACAGGACCTCCAGATATCTTGACCGAAGTTTTTCTTCAGTCTGGCGCTCTCCCAACTGAGCTAAATCCGCACACAACATTGTAATAAAGAAGGTGTTATTTTTTTGATTACGCAAGAACTGCGGAACTCATATTTGCAGAATACGAGTGGACTGAGCATTAGAAAACTTTTAATTTTTGCAGTATATCTCCCTCTGAGGGCATTTTACTTCCCTTTCTCTTTAATGTTAAGTCATAAGGCTATGCTCTATAAAACTTTAATATGCTCAGCTCAACAAGTTCATCTTTCAACGAAAAAAAAACTCAACGGGGAAGGGATAGCATCATCACATGCACATTTGCAGATGTTTATAAAGCTTATTACTTGTTGCTTGGCCTCAAGTTCATAGAAGTTTTACTGAGATTTTGATTTTATTGTTGGTTATCTCTCAGGTTAACTGTCCCGACAAGTGTTCGAGAGTCAAGGTGCAATAATACAAGTTAGACTGGAAGCGCACAAAATGAAGTGGGGTCTATGAAAAGAGGGCGTTCTTTTCAAAGTGATCATATAGTTAGGGATGAATAGTGGCAACCAAGTAGCGATGACTAGTTACATGGTAAGTTGCTTATGGTTGCTCGAGTAGGAAAATATTACAAATTGAAACATAGAATTGGAACGAAATTCAGATTGAATTTACTCCCGAGTACGAATTTAAACAAAAAAATTTCCATTATCCACTTTCGTAATGGTTTGTAACCCTCTAGTGTTATTAATCATTATTCGTCATTATTATTCTTGGAATTTTCGTGGTTCATTCTCTTAGCGCCGTTACTTTTTCTTAATGTCCACGTCAAAGGGAGTAAGCGTAACCCCTTTCAAAGTTGAACGAAAAAAAAAAAAAAAAAAAAAAAATTAAGTCCTTCAAAATTTTTCTTGATTTAAAACTAGAACATTCCCTGGAAGTTTGTTTATCTTAAAGGAGGAGAATTTTATATTTGCAATTGCAAGAGAAAAAAATAAACAAGGTAAAACAAGACATCAATCATACTTCAATCATGTCCGAATATGCATCCAGTATTCATACTCAAATGAAACAGTTCGACACCGTATGTAATAAAGATACTCTCATGGGTTCTGTTGTTATTGTTTAGACAAAACAGAAAAAGCGAGAAGCCTTACGAATCAGTTATACTAACACGGCAGCCAATTTATACTCCTTTTGCTACTTTTCACACAGAAATACTCTGGTAACAGAATTTTACAGCAATTAGAAAATAAGACTAATTTGCCAAAATCCTATTTAGTTGCTGGTTTGGGCTTTGGTTACCTTCTTTTGATTTTTATCAATGTTGGAGGTGTTGGTGAAATTCTTTCCAACTTCGCTGGATTTGTGTTGCCAGCATATCTATCATTGGTTGCTTTAAAGACTCCAAGTGCCACCGATGACACACAACTTTTGACATATTGGATTGTTTTCTCGTTCTTAAGTGTCATCGAATTCTGGTCTAAAGCCATTTTATATTTGATTCCATTCTACTGGTTCTTAAAAACCGTCTTCTTAATTTATATCGCTTTACCTCAAACTGGTGGCGCCAGAATGATCTACCAAAAGATTGTGGCACCATTGACTGACAGATACATCTTGAGGGACGTTAGTAAGACAGAAAAAGACGAGATCAGAGCTTCTGTTAACGAAGCTTCGAAGGCTACCGGCGCTTCTGTCCATTAAGAAGCACTTTCCGTGTATTGCCTAAAGTTGGTCTCTTTTCTTTCCTCTTTGTTTTCTATTCTATTGAGAGCTTTAAGTACATACGTTATTAGTCGTTATATACCACTACTAAACATATAAAACATTTTGGAGGTCATTTGTACTGTTCCAAAGATAGTATTTTCATCCACCGTGCCGTTCCAACTTGAAATTTGAATACTGAGAGCCAAACTTATTTGACGTGCAAAAAAAAGTATTATTAAACTTCTAGTCTGTACATCCAACGTCTGATCATCAGTTTATTTCTTCAGCAACTGGCTAACTTTTATAGACTTTCATTGAATTTGTGATCAAATTGTTCATTAGTCGTAGATGAAGAACCATTTAAATGAAAGTCCAACTTTATCCTTAACTTAAGTTTTCCAGATCCTGATACTTTTAAAGACTGTTTGCAAACTTGACTGGCCTTTATTGTTGAAGATGGGTATAATTGACCTAATGTTAGCTTTTGGGCTTTAGGAACAGCACAGAAAGTTTGTAGATCTGATATTAAAGATTTTGCCTGAAAAAACAAATCTAAATGTGCCAATCCAGAACTTACTGAGAGTAAAGAAGCATATACGTTCAATGAGGAACTGTCATAAATTTTGGTGGCATCCGAGGGAAGGATGACATCTGCGTTCGTGATGGCTACTGTTGGATGATTAGTTGATTTTTCTTCTTCTTCTCCTCTCTTGAGTGGTTGAGTAATATCATTCTTTTCTCCAAAAATCTCTTCCAATATATCGATGGGTTTAACATTGTCACCGGTTGAATCTTTCGTTTCAGATTTTGAATCTTCGTTCAATAAATCTGACAGTAAATCAATCGGTTCATTGGAGATGAGATTTTTAGATGATCCTTTTACATTATTGGATTTTTCAGCAATCTTTTCGAATTTGGGCATTGTTTCTAAAATGGTTTTTTTAACAGATAAGGACTGATTGAAAAAAATTTCATATTGGTTGCTCTTCATTTGAAGTGTCAGATCAGTGGAATCCGCATAGTTTAATATCAGCTGTCTCAACTTTTCAATATTTTTGGCATCAAAAATTTTTATAGATAACTTCAATGCGGTTGTTAAAATGTAGTTGATTATCTTGTGATTGGTTGTCGTATAGCACTCCTGTAAATTTAGTAGATAATCAGTGATCGATGACTCATTGATTGAACTTGTATTATTTTTATTATCCCCATTTAATACTAAATCACCATATTCACCAATGCACCAAACCAAAACCAACTGCCAACCAATATTATCGTCAGAAATTTCCATTGATTCTCCATCTAATGAAAGTGATAGCAGTTTTTGTAAAAAATTAGATTTGTCGAATAATTTGGTTGTATTGTTTATTATGATTAAAATATCATTAATTTTTTCATAATTGATGAACGGTCCCACCAATTTTAAGATATTTAAAAAAACATCTAATTTCCAACTTTCATCCTTGACAACATGGGTATCGAAAGTATCAACTAAATGATCTATAGTGTATATTATAAGATCCTTTGAATCTTCATCCTGTTTGGCCAAAAACTTCATTAATTCATTAACTAATTCCACTAAATTTGAACCATCCAAGATGGCAAAGCTCAACTCCAAAGCTCTCATGCGAATAGAAACATCGTTATCTTGTAAACAATGAGATATGAACTTCCTATGCCTTTGCACTGCCGTGGGCTCTTGTGGAACAACCTTCAATAAGGTGTTCAAAGATACGTATTTCGTATTGTTATCTTTTCCTGCAAGAAACTTGGCTAAAATGTTAACACCAAGAACACGGAGAGGTTGGTTCAAATTCAAAGAAAAGATAGTCTTTACTGTCTCATAGAGAATGGCCTGTCCGCTGTTTTTCGTTGAATCCGTATTAGTAGCAATACGAGTCAATAAATCACAAAAGTTATCTTTATAGCCCAATACATGCTTCGAATCTAACAGCTCTCCAACCTGAAAGTATAGTTGTAAAGTGTAAATCATTTCACACTGCAAAAATGGGTCACAAATGCCTTGAACGTCGTACCCAGGTTCAATATTTTTAGAATTTAGATTTTCCAACCGAACGAAAAACTCACGCAACAGTAAAGATAATGGAGCCAAGATGTCATTGTTGTAATCAATGCCATCCTCTTCTTCTTTATTTCCGTTCAATCCAATTAACAGAATAGATTGTAGAATTTTTGTGATACCTAAAAGGACACCGTGGGTACATATCGAATGATTCGATAAAACCCTAGTTATGTCTTCAATGTTGAAGATTTCCAAAAGAGAATCATCTTTAAAAATTAACTTGGCAGCACATTGGAGAGCTTTTTTCAAAAGAAAAGGATCTCTCGAATTTTTGATGATATTCTCCACGTCTGGATAGAGATCTCTGGCTAGCTCAGGAGAGCTCAAAAACCCCAATGAGGTTAATGCGAGTGACACTACGTATTTATTAGGATGATGCAAATCGTTGTTTAACATGTTTGTCAAGAGAGTTAATAAATCCTCCGATTCATCCAATAACAAAGTCGCAGCGAGATAGCCTAACCTTTTATCGACAAATTCATCAGAAGCAACTAGATTGATCGATTCCACCTGGCCAAAATGTGTTTTTTCTCCCAAAATGTATAGATATAAGAGTTTCTGTATATTCACTCGCCTTTTTTCATGGGGCAGATGATCATCTCTCAACTTTGTTCTTATTTTGGCAGATTGTTTTGTAATGATGGCTCTTTCATCCGCCAGAGTTTTAGCACCACGAACATCTTTGATAAAGCTTCTCAATGAAGAACCCATTATGAGTTGAAATCTTTCCTATTGCTCGATTGAAACGCTCAATACTTTGCTTTCTATGATGAGGCAGTAATGGTTCGAAGCAATCATATGGTAATCCCTATGTAGCAAAGCCCACTAAATTTAATAGGTACAGCAGCTGAAAACAAGAGAAAACATTATGTCGGGTAATGAATCCATTCTCTTTTTCTTCTCATCTCATCCACGCAGGCAACGTTAAACACAAAATTCGAGACTACCTATGTTAGTAAAGATATGCAGTAAAAAAGAGAAATCTCTTTATTGACAATATACTTCAGGAGTCGATCAGGTCAGATACAGTTTTGTAATCAAATGAACGGTCTATTGTCTGATTGATAAAGCATTGCTCTTTACTTCCCTGTAGCTCTACCCTGTATGCTCGTCCTATCTCGTTCTGTTTCCCTAACTGGTACTCAATGTTGTTAGCTAGTATCCAAACTAGAGTATACATATATATATATATATATATATATAAGGAGAGAGAAAGAGATGTTTCGGCGGCTAAAGAAATAAAAACTGTTACCCGCTAATCTGGGATTTTGTGTGTGTGGGTGGCCAGATCCTTTTTTCTTTTTTTTTTTTTAAGGGAAGCCCCACCCCACACACCCCACAACCAGCCCTAGTAGAATAAGAAATGTAGAATCCGGGGTTGGCACAGCAGTTCTGTACGGACAAACCCTGGGCTTCTTTGTTTGTAGATCTGCCAAATGATGGCTATGCCTTACTTGGAAACACACGGGAAAAAGACCCCCGGCTTACTGAATCCCGTCTCCCGTCTATGAATTGCTATTATTGTTCGTGTTATATATATGGACATTTCTCTGTTCTACTTATAATTATTGGTTGCTCATGGGTGAACTACAGAAAAGTAAGCAAAGCAAATGATGCAATCTACTGTTCCAATAGCCATTGCAAGTAATGCTAATAGGAGAGATGTTGGTCAAAACTATGCAGCAAACGACGAGAGTGATGTGTTGCAAAGGCTAGGCCATAACAGGGAGATGATTTCTACTTCTCTGTCTCCACAAAAATCGTCGGGATTCGGTGGTAGGAGAAGATCATCTAGTGTTAGAGACGCCCTTTCTGCTTTTTTTGGAACTGGAAACAGTCCAACATCTAATCTAGATGATTATTCGAATTTGGCGAACCGCAATTATACTACAGCGTCAACTGCTATGTGTAGAGGAAATAGTTTTCCTTCGGACGTGGTGGGTAATTGTTTCAATATTACGAGCTCCTACCAACCAGACAGACATAGAAACTCCGTTCCGTATTCCACCATAGACCAATTACATACAAGGCAAGATACCGGTCTGAGGAGAGAGTCAGATCCTGTTCCATTGAAAAAACTTTCTAATAGTGACGATGTTGTGAAACCGCTTATGACGCATCATGCCAATAACAGCGCCATGTTCATTGGTAGAGTTTTATCAGACTATTTAGCAGACCGTGGTTTCATTAAGCAAATGCCATTATATAATAAAAAAAAAGTATTGGAAATTTCCATTGCGACAAGTGCAGAATCAGTTTTCTTACCAACCACAAAAAGTGACGAGACAGAGTATCTATCACTAATACATGGTTCTTTGGACCACACGCAAACAGAATCTGTCAATACCACTAGTGCTGCTGAAAATAATTTGCTTCCTTCCTCTCCCACAGTGGACACTTTGAATGAAAACAATGATCTATCACTATTTTCGCTACCTGCACCACGATCCAACTCTGGTAATATGACGGGTATAAGCGGTACTAGAGATCGAAGCAATACTGGTAATACTTCTTTAGCATCGAATAATAATACATCAGATATGGATTCCTTTGTCGCGAACAGTAATAACAATATTACAACTAATGTGGATTCTACTGTGAGAAATAGGCATTTAAGTTCTCACCCGCGTTCTCCTCCCAACGCTTGGAATAGCCAAATGCCTTCCTTCAGTTTTGCGTTGATATTTTCCCTAGATAAACCAACCACACTTACTGATATTAAAGTGGAACTCACTTCAAATGTGAGGATTGTATGGTATAATGGGCTTCCTCCTACCAGGAATGTGAACGAGGAATGCTACAATATAGGTTCTTTAAGTTGGACCTTGGACGCAAACAACTTCAATCTTTTCATTCCGAAAGGTGCTAAGTCTCCCCTTGATGTCGTTGAAAATCATTCAAATAATCGGAGATTAAAAGTGTTGCAGAAGCTATCAATGAGGAAACGCCGTTCTTTTTCGAATAAGGCTGTTCTCAAGGAGAGTATTTTAAAAAATCTTAATGCCTCCGATTCTGCGAACAAATTAAATGCAGGTATTTACGTTTTCACTATCCCTATAGTCCTTGCTAATCGTATTCCTGAATCCCTCTACTACCCATCAGCAAGGGTGTCTTATACTCTGAGACTAGCAACGAGGTTGAAGGACGAACATTTGCAGTTAGCGACATCGCAATCACGCTCTTCATCACTTTCCCCTCCTCAGAAATCACGTTCGAATTCCTATTCTCATCCTCAGGAATATTCCCATGTTGATGATTCTATAGAAGGAGAGACATACAATAACGATAAGAATGCCAACGGCAAAAGCGCATTTCCATCTTCTTGGTTAAAAAGTGCGAAAGACCGGTTAAAAAGAAACAATTCAAACGGAGACTCTGAGCATAATGGTACATCGTCTACTTGTAATTCGACCTCTCAGTATGATTCAGAAGCAACTATATATTCAGAGTACCCACTTCGTTTGGTAAGAACTCCACCAGAGATTTCGATCACCACAGCTAACAAGCCACTTTACATAAATAAGGTTTGGGAAAACTGTCTTTCCTATGAGGTTTCGTTCGCTCAAAAATATGTTCCTTTGAATGGTGAAATCCCAATTACAATCAAAGTTGCACCATTAGTAAAAAGTCTTAGTGTAAAGAGAATTCGCGTTAGTTGTAGAGAAAAAATTTCATATAAAAGTAAGGACTATCGACATGATTTTGACCAATTAGATCCATTGGCTTCAGATCCTTGTAATCCTTATCACATGAGATATTCGGTGAGAAAGAAAAAGGACAGACGGCTGCCACTGTTTGAAGTGGCTTCTAAGTGTACAAGTGGACCTTCTATCAGAGAGGAAGTCGTTACTAATACAGTTGATGATAATTTACTGGCCTACACCTCTTCAAAAGAAGACAATAAGGATATTCCGTTCTCTGAGTCCTTTACTGTTAAGACAAAGTTGAAGTTTCCAAAATACTCCGAAATTGACGCTACCAAAGCCACAAATTTACCACCGTATGGTATTGACCTTTTTGATCCAGTGAAAGATTCAATACAGAGTGAAAGTACTTCTAATAATGGCAAGGTGCTGGGTCTGTTAATGGGTCGCTCGAGCAAGACGCCCAAGGCATTTCATAAGATACAACGAGACAAAGACCACAATGAAATTAACGATAAAAATGGTAACCCAATAACAACTTTGCAAACTAGCTCAAATGTCCCCATTCAGCACTATACACGATTGAATAAACCAAGACGCGGTTTATACTTGGATAGCATGCATTTTAAGAATATTCAATGTTCACATAAATTAGAAATCATTTTGAGAGTGAGCAAGACTGACAGTGGTGCTTCAAAAATGATAAGGCATTATGAAATAATTGTTGATACACCCATTTACCTGATATCTGACCTTTGTAACACTTCCAACATAGACTTACCCACTTATGATATGGCTACCACCGAATCATCTAAGGTTTTGCCACCAACTTTCGAAGAGGCCACATCAGTTCCGGCGTCACCAAGATCTTCTCTATCATACTATCCTGACGACATTTCCATGCAGCAATTGAATTTGTCTAGGTCAACTTCCCTGGCAAATGGCTACCTGTCGACCGTACATCCTAAAACAACAGCTTTTTCAGACACATTTCATGCCACCCAAAACCGAGATCAGCAAGAACAACAAGTCCGTCCTTTTAGGGCTGAGGAGTACGTACCGCACATGGTAGATGGAAATAACGCCTATAATAATATGGATGGCTTACTTTCGCAAGATATCCTCAGAAAGGAAGGCGCATCTACCCTATTCAAGAAAGACATTGTCACAATGGACTTTAACAACAATATATTCACACCTCGGCATGATTCCCGTATTTCTATCGATAACAATGACAACTATAATGATAATGACAATAATGATAATGAAAGCGATATAGAGGGGCCTGGTTCAATGATTCAACCGGGTCCTGAACCACCACGATATGAAGAGATTTCCTCGTAGCGGCTTACTATTTTTTCTGTTATAAACTTTTATGTGTATATATATATATATACTTGTTCAAACTACTAATATAAGTTCCTAACTTTAATTTGTTTCTTTCAAAAACTTGAAAATAAATGTCCCTCGGCTCATCGCATCTTCACAGCACCGAAAAAAATGACAAACAATAATAAACAACCTTGAAAGTTGAAAGCCGTACAGTAATCAATCTACTATTGATACTGCTTTATTGAGTAAGCTTCAGGAAGGACGCTGTACTAATCAAAACCTAATGAATAGGGTATCAGTAGATGATGGGCCCAAACTACGTGAAGAAAAGCACTTCCAAGATTTTTATCCCGACCTTAATGCCGATACTTTACTGCCGTTCATCGTTCCCTTAGGCGAGACAAAAGTTAACATTCATAATGGCTCGATTGATATTTCAAACCTGAATAATAGAGAAAAACATGAGATTGAAAGCGTACAAACAAAGGAATTGATCTTCAAGGGTAGAGTTACCACTGAGCCATTAATACTAAAAAGAAATGAAGTGGAGTTCCAAAAATGTAAAATAACTACAAATGAATTGAAAAGTAGGAAGATTTTGTACGGCCTTACACTCAATGAGAGTTTCATATCCAAGTATTATTATATAAACAAACCAAGGAGTAGGAAGGGTTATAAATCACATCAAACAGAATTCAGTGAGTTGAAAACACCTTACTTTTCCAAATTTTCCGGTAGAGAAGCTGCAAATGTTACCATTTCGACGGCTACAAAGAGTGCACTTCAAAAATTCGCCAGTATTTCATCTAATCTCGCTAACTTTAAGCCCCAATATGACATGGATGAGCAGGATGAATTATATTTACATTACCTAAACAAAAAATATTTCAAAGGTCAGATGTCTCATGAAGTATTTGAAGTTTTAATGACCACATTAGAAACCGAATGGTTTCATATTGAAAAGCACATACCATCAACTAATAATTTAATTGCCAAGCATAATATTTTGCGGGATTGTCACAATTGTGAGCTATATGGTTCTGATGACGGAGCAGGCTTATCGATGGATCAGGCGTGCGCAGTTTGCTTGGGCACAGATAGTGATAATTCTAATACAATCGTCTTTTGCGATGGATGCAATATTGCGGTCCATCAAGAATGTTATGGTATAATTTTTATCCCTGAAGGGAAATGGTTATGTAGACGATGTATGATCTCAAAAAATAATTTTGTCACCTGTTTAATGTGTCCAAGTCATACGGGGGCATTCAAACAAACTGATACTGGTTCTTGGGTGCATAATATATGTGCTTTGTGGCTTCCAGAGCTATATTTTTCTAATTTAAACTACATGGAACCTATAGAGGGTGTTCAGAATATCAGTACATCACGATGGAAACTCAACTGTTACATTTGCAAAAAGAAGATGGGTGCTTGCATTCAATGTTTCCAAAGAAACTGTTTTACAGCATATCATGTCACATGTGCCCGTCGAGCTGGTCTCTACATGAGCAAAGGGAAATGTACTATTCAAGAATTGGCCACCAACCAATTTCCACAAAAGTATCCAATCGAAAGCTTTTGCCATAAGCATGCGCCTAGTGGTTGGAAATCTAATATGGAAGGTATTAATAAAACTAGAAAATACTTTGCTCTGCTCTCCAAATTACCAGCTGAAGCACCACAGCGTGATGAAGAGAACGATAGGATAGATTCCAAATTTAAGAAAACAATTTGGAGGACGTCTAACCAGACACCCGTGGCACCGCATATTTTTGCAGAAATACTGCAAAAGGCTGTTGGTTTTTTTGGCTTAACTAACTCACCAGCTAGTTCTTTTGATATTTGCAGATATTGGTCAATGAAAAGAGAACTCGCCGGAGGTACCCCATTGGTTCCCTGTTTTGAAAATAATTCGTTTGAGTCATTAACTGAGAAACAATTACAAAGAAGGTTAGACTTTGCCGATGATCAACTCAAAGACTTGTACAGACTGAAGGAGCTGACAACCCTGGTAAAGAAAAGGACACTAACTTCTCATAACCTGTTTAGATCCCAAAAGATGGTTTCTGATATAGTTAAATCGCCGCAGAAGTATCTTCTAAAAATCAACGTTCTAGACATTTTCATAAAATCCGAGCAGTTTAAAGCCCTTGAAAGATTAGTCACTGATCCTGAACTATTAGCTATTTTAGAAAGGTGTAAGAATAGCAAGTTTGATACTGTTCAGAATTTCAAGGAGAAAATCATGCATTTTTTTTTGACTTTGGACAACCTTCCCAGTGCGCCAAGGATACTTCAAGCTGTCTCGCTAAAGGCAAAAGAGCAAGTAACGAATCTAATCAGGCCTATAGAACATATGGACATCAATAAGTTACTAGTTAGAGATTTCATTTTAACGAATGATAACAACATAGAAGAAAGGCCATGGAGTGGCCCGATAATCATGGAGGAAGAAGAATTAAGTGATGCAGAAGAACTTACTGCAGGGGAGCGCCGTTTGCTGAAGCTAATTCTCAATGACGGGTGAAGTAAAAGGCCTATTTATGGCTGTACATACAGTGCTTATGTATTTTTATTCTATATACCAAGACTTTGAAACTTTGGTTATATTTTTTCTTTTGTAAGCTACGAAACACTATTTAACAGACGGTAAGAAATGCCTTGTTTTATTTCTGAAAATTGTCTTAAGAAAAGTCTTTATAGTTTAGTTGGTGTTTATTTAATTTTCAAAATCTATTTTGGGGACAAGGCTAGGAATAAAAAATGAAAAACGGAAGGTAATGAACATAAACACACCATGTTAAATTTGTTAAACGTAAAACAAGAAGTTCAAGCAATATTATTCTCGCCTATTACTACATACATACAAAATCGAAGACAAGATGTTCGGTAGTAAACGTTTGAAGAATGTCAAAGAGGCGTTCAAATCTCTAAAAACTCAAAATTCAGAGACACCCACTGAAAGTTCAAAAACGTCTCTTAAATCCAAAAATTCAGAGGCATCTTCTAAATCCAAAGATTCGAGGCCTTCTTCTTCTTTGAAACTTCCTATAAGTTCAAGTAACAAAAATAAAATATTCTCACTAAAAGAAGCCAACAGATACGGTATGAATAGTAAACCGATCGCAGCCGCCTTCGATTTCACTCAGAATTTATTAGCGATTGCTACAGTTACAGGGGAAATACACATTTACGGCCAGCAACAAGTAGAAGTGGTTATTAAACTTGAAGATGGCTCTGCTATAAAAGAAATGAGATTTGTGAAAGGTATATATTTGGTGGTTGTTAACGCAAAAGATATTGTATTCGTTCTATCATTATATTCTCAAAAAGTACTTGCAACAGTGTTTATTCCGGGGAAGATAATATCAATTGAAACAGATGCATGCTTAGACTGGATGCTAATTGGTCTCCAGAGCGGCTCAATGATAACTTACGATATAGATAGAGATCAATTATCCACTTTTAAATTAGACAACTTACAGAAAAGCTCATTTTTTCCAGCTGCAAGATTATCACCCATAGTGTCTATTCAGTGGAATCCAAGAGATATCGGTACTGTATTAATATCATACGAGTACGTAACCTTGACATACTCTTTAGTTGAGAATGAAGTTAAGCAATCGTTTATATATGAACTACCACCTTTTGCTCCAGGAGGCGACTTTTCAAAAATGACTAATGAAAAGAGAAGACCTAAGGTTATTCAGTCCTTATACCATCCTAATTCCCTACACGTTCTCACTGTTCATGAAGACAATTCCTTGGTTTTCTGGGATGCTAATTCAGGCCATATGATAATGGCAAGAACAGTGTTCGAAACGGAAATCAATATCCCTCAGCCTGATTATGTACGTGATGCTAGTACAAGTTCGGCAGCCATTTCAAAAGTGTACTGGATGTGCGAAAACAACCCAGAGTACACGTCATTACTTATCTCTCACAAACCAATCAGCCCAGGCGAAAATCAGAGCCTTACCATGATCGATCTTGGTTATACACCAAGATATTCTATCACGTCTTATGATGGCATGAAAAACTACTATGCAAATCCGAAACAGATGAAAATATTCCCGTTACCAACTAACGTACCAATAGTAAATGTACTGCCAATTCCCAGACAATCTCCATATTTTGCAGGATGCCATAATCCAGGATTAGTCTTGATAATCCTTGAAAATGGTGAAATAGAAACAATGCTATATCCCTCTGGAATATTCACAGACAAGGCCTCTTTATTTCCTCAAAATCTTTGCTGGCTGAGACCAATAGCTACGGTTTCGATGGCTGCTTCTGTACCAAACAAATTATGGCTAGGCGCACTCTCCTCAGCACAAAATAAGGATTATTTGTTGAAGGGAGGCGTTAGAACAAAAAGGCAAAAAGGTCTGGCTGAATACGGTACCGCCTTCATTACAGGCCATTCTAACGGCTCAGTGAGGATATATGATGCCTCTCATGGCGATATACAAGATAATGCTAACTTTGAAGTGAACCTATCAAGAACATTGAATAAAGCCAATGAATTGGCAGTTGATAAGATATCATTTGCTGCAGAAACTCTTGAACTGACGGTTTCAATTGAAACCGGGGATGTTGTTCTATTCAAGTATGAAGTAAACCAGTTTTACAGTAAAGAAGAAAGATCAGAGAACAGTAACCTGGAATTAAGTTTCAGGAGGTTTTCTTTGAATAATACCAATGATATTCTCGTTGATGTAAGAGAGAGGGCACCTACTGGCATCAGGCAGGGATTTATGCCATCAACAGCTGTACATGCTAATGGAGGAAAAACCTCCGCCATCAAAAACAGTAATATTGGATTTGTTGGCATTGCGTATGCAGCCGGAATTCTTATGCTGATTGACAGAAGAGGTCCAGCAATAATTTACATGGAAAATATTAGAGAATTACAGGGAGTTCGAAGCGCATGTATCACCTGCATCGAATTTGTGATTATGGAGTACGGAGAGGATGGTTACTCTAGCATATTAATGGTCTGCGGTACTGACATAGGTGAATTAATAACGTACAAAATCCTTCCCGCATCAGGAGGAAAGTTCAATGTGCAATTTATGGATGTTGCTAATGCTACAAGTAAAGGACCGATACGTGAAATTGAAGCCTTCTCAAAGGAAACAAAATCTAGCTGTTTAGCGACTCTTACAAAAATGCAGAATTTAAGTAAAGGACTTTGTATTCCTGGTACAGTTTTAATAAGTGGACTCGATGATATTAGGTTGATAATGTTAGGCAAATCTAAAGGTACACACAAAAGCTTTAAGTATCCACTTGCTACTGCAGGCTTATCTTACGTCCCAATTATAGATAAAAATAATAATCGGAAGGCCTTAACAGTATTAATTACGTTAGAAATTAACGGTCATGTCAAAGTATATTCTATTCCAGACTTTAAAGAATTAATGTCAGAACATATTCCGTTCCCAATAGCTGCAAAATATATTACAGAATCATCTGTTTTAAGAAATGGTCATATAGCAATTAGAGTGAGTAAATTTCAAGCGCTGTTATTTTCAACCGTAAAAGAACAACATATACAAGCACCAGTCTCTGACGTGTTGTATATCAATGGAATTAGAATACCTTATAGACCACAAGTTAATTCATTGCAATGGGCAAGAGGCACTGTGTATTGTACTCCCGCTCAGTTGGATGAATTACTGGGGGGCGCGAATAGACCGGACTCTAAATACAAAGAGAGTATCATTGCTCAGGGAACTTTCTTGGAACGACCTTCTGACGATAACCATACAACGAGCCCAGAACATCAGTACACTAAGCCCTCCCGAAGAGGCAGGAATAGTAGTTATGGAGTCCTTAGGAATGTTTCTCGCGCTGTAGAGACTAGATGGGATGCCGTTGAAGATAGGTTTAATGACTACGCTACTGCTATGGGAGAAACCATGAACGAAGCTGTCGAGCAGACAGGGAAAGATGTAATGAAAGGGGCCATGGGATTTTAAGTACATATGTTAATGCATAGAGAGTAACTCCTTTGTTACCAATTTTTTTTTTTGAATTTATGCTTTATAAATTAATTTGAATTGATCTATTTTTCATTACACATATGTCCAGCTTTATAAAGTTTTTTTGATAACCGAGTATCAAGTTACAATCCTCTAATTAAACGAGTGACTTCATTAAGACCATCTTCATGAATGTGTGATAGCTTCTCTTGGATAATGGGAACAATGTCAGCAGCACTAACCAATTCACCATCATCGTCTGCAAATTCTTGACCCAACCTCTTAACACGTAATTTGCCCTGTAAATACTCTTCTTTACCGAGAATCACAGCAAGATGGCAACCTGCTTTTTCAGCAGCGTCAAATTGCTTCCTAGGGTTGGCCTTAGCTTTGTAAACATATTCAGCTTCAATACCAGCATCCCATAGTTGCTTGGCAACCTTCATTCTTTCAGGCAAGTAACCAGTCCAATCTTTACCACCACCAAAAGCCATTACGTACACTTGCGTAGATGTTGGCTTTATAATTGTAGAGGAATTAACCCTTTGTTTGATCAAAGAAAATATTCTTTCTACACCGAAAGAAATACCAACACATGGAATATGAGTGGATTTTTTACCAGAAGCTTCAGAGAACATATTGATCAAATTATCATAACGACCACCGGCGGCAATGGAGCCGACACCAACAAACTCTGATGCATCTTCAACAGACTTGGCCTTCTTCTTCAATTCTGTAGCGTTCTTTGGCGGAGCAGAAGCAGAGGTAACAACTTCGTAAATCAAACCAGTATAGTAATCCAAACCTCTTGCAAGAGAAAGATCAAAAGAGATGAATGAGTCAATGTCAAACGCTTCAGCATATTTCATCAATGTAGCAATATCATCCAAACCTTGTTTAGCCAGTTCATTTGCAGTGATTTTAGCATCTTGAGATAAAATGCTGTGAATTTCTTTCAAAGAACCGTTTAGTTTAACATATTCACCAATTTTGTCAGCAGTTTCCTCAGATTGACCTTTTTCTTCGGTCATTTCTTTCCTGACTGCCTCCCATGGGGATTTGTCCAATTTATCAACAGCAGAAGAGATTTTTCTAACATCTTCATCCTTGACACCAGAGATTTGGAAAATACCATCAAGAATTTTCCTATGGTTTAACTTGATTTTGAAATCTTTGATACCCAAGCTTGTTAAACCCTCTACTAAAATGGATAAACATTCTGAATCAGGAACCATTGATTCGAAGCTGCCTGCAACATCAAAGTCACATTGGTAGAACTCTCTCATACGGCCTTTGGTCATAGCTGGTTGATCTCTTCTATAGACTTTTGCAATGTGATATCTCTTGATATTTTGGATGTTGTTCATCGCAGCGTATCTAGCAAATGGAACGGTCAAGTCGTAACGTAAAGAACATAATTCACCACCTTGATCCTCCAAGTTGTAGATCAACTTTGAGTCTTCACCGTACTTACCTGCCAAAATTTCTCTTAACTCGAATACAGGTGTGTCGATGGTGACACCACCATGTTTCTTGAATAGGTCAGATAAAGTGTTAAAGATAGCTTCTCTGATTACCATATCGTTATCAGCCCAATCCTTAGTGCCCTTAGGTGTCTTTAAAGATACTTGCAACTTACTTTTCTTCGAGGCCTTTGGAGCCTTAGCAGCAGAAGCAGGAGCAGGAGCAGCGGGAGCAGCAGAAGCGGTGGTAGCGGAAGACATTCTGATTATCGAAGACGATTTTATAGATGTGACTACTTTATTTATTGTTCTACTAAGCATTAAACAAGAGATCAGCAGAAGGAACTATTCCAAAATAAGTACTTTGAGCAGTGAGATTAATATCAATCTACGATCGACCAAAACCACAGGCCATCTTCGAAATAGTCAAAGCTGGAAAAAAAACTTGATAAAAATCTCATGCGAAGATCTTTATCATCTTGAACGAGTATGAACAAATTAGCTATTTCAAAGAGAGGACTGTCGTTTCGAAGAAGGCAAGAGAGATATACTAAATCTGCACCGTATAACAAGGTATCACCAGGGCTATATAAGCATATAAGTGAAGAGTCTCCACAGCCTCCCATACTGGAAGATATTCTGTTCATCTTAAGTGTTCATGAAAAAAAAAAAGATGGTCGCGTTCCGAAGAGAATAAAGAAAAAACAAAGCATAACTTAAACCAGAAATGAAGTAAAAAATGGTAAACAAGAGAGAGAACAGGACAGTGTAGTAAGAGCAAGAGCGAGAGGGCAAGAATTTATACACTATACAAAATACGGTCAAGAATGACACTGAATAGGAAATGTGTTGTAATACATAATGGATCACACAGAACGGTGGCCGGCTTTAGTAACGTGGAGTTGCCGCAATGCATTATACCTTCTAGTTATGTTAAAAGGATGGACAATGCGGGGGAAGCTCAGTTTATATTTGGGACCTACGACATGATAGATGCTGCAGCAGAGAAACACAACGGTGACGAAGTGTATACCTTGATAGATGGCCAAGGGTTGCCGTACAATTGGGAAGCATTGGAGTTGCAATGGAGGTATCTGTACGATACTCAATTGAAGGTCTCGCCTGAGGAACTGCCATTAGTGATTACCATGCCCGCTACCAATGGAAAGCCGGACATGGGCATATTGGAACGTTATTATGAACTAGCGTTCGACAAATTGAAGGTGCCAGTATTCCAAATTGTGATTGAGCCACTGGCGATTGCCTTATCTATGGGCAAGAGCTCCGCATTCGTGATTGACATGGGTGCATCAGGTTGCAATGTGACTCCAATTATTGACGGTATTGTAGTAAAAAATGCCGTAGTAAGATCTAAATTTGGCGGTGATTTCTTGGATTTCCAAGTGCACGAAAGGCTAGCGCCTCTGATTAAAGAGGAGAACGACATGGAAAACATGGCTGACGAAGAAAAAAGGTCCACTGACGTTTGGTACGACGCCAGCACGTGGATTCAACAGTTCAAGTCTACCATGTTGCAAGTAAGCGAAAAGGATTTGATTGAATTGGAACGGTATTACAAGGAGCAAGCAGATATATATGCCAAGCAACAGGAACAGCTGAAACAAATGGATCAGCAACTCCAATACACGGCACTAACAGGGAGTCCCAACAATCCATTGCTGCAAAAGAAAAATTTTCTATTTAAACCATTAAACAGAACATTAACCATGGACCTCAAGGATTGCTATGAGTTCGCAGAGTATCTTTTTAAACCTCAACTGATATCAGACAAGTTCTCACCAGAGGACGGATTAGGACCGCTAATGGCGAAATCGGTCAAAAAGGCCGGCGCTAGTATAAACTCGATGAAGGCCAACACCTCAACCAATCCGAACGGATTGGGCACAAGCCATATAAACACCAATGCTGGTGATAACAGTACTGCCAGCAGCAGCAACATATCGCCAGAACAAGTGTATTCGCTACTATTGACGAATGTCATCATCACAGGATCCACCTCTTTGATTGAAGGCATGGAACAACGCATTATAAAAGAGTTGTCCATCAGATTCCCGCAATACAAGTTGACAACTTTTGCTAATCAAGTCATGATGGATCGTAAGATCCAAGGATGGCTTGGTGCCGTTACAATGGCCAACCTACCATCATGGAACCTGGGGAAATGGTACTCTAAGGAAGACTACGAAACGCTAAAAAGGGACAGAAAGCAATCGCAATCTACGAACGCGACAAACTAGTAATAAATTACAAACTATACAAAAGGGATTGTGGGCGGCTAGCACGAGATGAGATCCCGCCCCATTTTACTCAGCGCTGATAGTAAATACCAGAAAGGAGTATGCCCGTATCCTGCAAGGTTTCTTCTCCCCCCCTTCCCTACTTTAAGTGAGGGACATATCAAGAAACGCGATAACCAATGGACCTAATCCAATATGAAAAAAACTGTATAAATAGTCTATATAAAGATGAATTCTAAGCTGGTAAGTACACTGTAAACAGCAATTTTTTCATACACGCTACCCGGCGGCGGCGGCATCTCGTCCCAGTGATCGTTACGGCTATTTTGTCTCTCTTTGTCCTACCCGTCCAGGGACACATAGTAATCAGTTTGTCAGGACAATAGTAAACAACAGAGCGCAAATACACTTGCGCGCCGCACGTTTAGCCAAAACAATGGCACTTCTGGCTCGTTCGGATAATGTGAAAGGGAAAATAAAATCTCGCAATCCGGAAAATTACGTCCGCGAGAAGTAGCCACAAAACCCCTAAACCCAGTAACCGCATAATGGTATATCCGGAGGAAAGGGCGCAACTCAAAAAACTTTTGGTACGCAAAAAAAAAAGTCAGAATCGTTTCGTACGTATGTTTACAATTGATGACTGCCTCCCCTAATAGATAAGATAAGCTCGCTAAAGAAGAAAAAAAAAGTCTTCTACAGCAGATGGTTTGCACAGACGGTGCCAGACGGTGTTTTATGGAAACCTTTTTTCGCATCACACAATGACATTTGTGGTCATTATTATTCCTTGAATATGCGAAATAGTTCTCTATTTTTGGCAGAAGAGTAGGCTGATATGCCGCATTAATGTCCTCTGTAGCGAAACACAAACAAAAAAAGAAAAGTAAAGATGAAAAATGAAAGAAAAAATAATTTACTTCTGTTAGTGCCAGCAGCCCAGTGAATAATGTAGTAGTAGGATCGATAATGAATGAAAGATGACTCCGACGCATGTCGTTTTGTATCTCTTATAGATTTTCTTTTCTTGTAATATATAAGGGTAGTGATTCTGTATATTGGGTTCTCGGGATAGGTTGGCTTGTGGTTTGTTCTAAGATTATCTTCGTTGACTGAGAGGATCACACAAAGACAGTTATAGAGTCACAGGTATATTTGTGAAAAAATAAAACTTCATTTCATTTATAGAAGAAGTTCAAACAAAGCATAAAATCATTATAACATAATATAATAAAATCTAAAATGGCTGAAACAAGTATTGAAAAGACTCAAATTTTGCAAAAATATCTAGAGTTAGACCAAGGAGGCAGAATAATTGCTGAATACGTTTGGATCGATGGTACTGGTAACTTGCGTTCCAAAGGTAGAACATTGAAGAAGAAGATCACATCTATCGACCAATTGCCAGAATGGAACTTTGATGGTTCTTCTACCAATCAAGCACCAGGTCACGACTCCGACATCTATTTGAAGCCCGTTGCTTTCTACCCAGATCCCTTCAGAAGAGGTGACAACATTGTTGTCTTGGCCGCTTGTTATAACAATGACGGTACTCCAAATAAGTTCAACCACAGACACGAAGCTGCCAAACTATTTGCCGCTCATAAGGATGAAGAAATCTGGTTCGGTCTAGAACAAGAATACACTTTGTTTGACATGTATGATGATGTTTACGGATGGCCAAAGGGTGGTTACCCAGCTCCACAAGGTCCTTACTACTGTGGTGTTGGTGCCGGTAAGGTCTACGCTAGAGATATGATTGAAGCCCACTACAGAGCTTGTCTGTACGCCGGTTTGGAACTCTCCGGTATTAACGCTGAGGTTATGCCATCCCAATGGGAATTCCAAGTTGGTCCATGCACTGGTATTGACATGGGTGACCAATTGTGGATGGCCAGATACTTTTTGCACAGAGTGGCTGAAGAATTTGGTATTAAGATTTCATTCCATCCAAAGCCATTGAAGGGAGACTGGAACGGTGCTGGTTGTCACACCAACGTTTCTACCAAGGACATGAGACTGCCAGGCGGTATGAAATACATCGAGCAAGCCATCGAAAAATTGTCCAAGAGACATGCTGAACATATCAAGTTGTATGGTAGCGATAACGACATGAGATTGACTGGTAGACACGAAACTGCTTCCATGACAGCTTTCTCTTCTGGTGTTGCCAACAGAGGTAGCTCTATTAGAATTCCAAGATCTGTTGCTAAGGAAGGTTACGGTTACTTTGAAGATCGTAGACCAGCTTCTAACATTGACCCATACTTGGTTACCGGTATCATGTGTGAGACTGTTTGCGGTGCTATTGACAACGCTGATATGACTAAGGAATTTGAAAGAGAATCCTCATAAGCACAGAATTACAAAGCGCAATTTTTTTTTAGGCAGGAACTAATCTACTAATAAACTAACAATAACGCACAGAAAATTAATGATTTATTTATTTATTATACTATAGTACAATATTTTTTTATATAAAAAATCCCCCATCTCACGATCAAAATAAGGCATGAGGAAAAAATTAAGATTTTATAAAATAATTTTTAATAAACAACTATAACGACAATAAAAGAGAGGCCTCTACACTTTTTCTCCACTTCTGCAAAAATGTAATGCTGCATTGTCTTCTCTTTATTTCTATTGTTCTTCTCATTACCTTACCCTGCTTCCGTGCATAATTACAGGAGGGGGAGCTTGTCTCTCCCAAAAACCAGACCAGAAAAAAGGTCTGATAATGAAAAAAAAAAAAAAAAAAATATAAATGACTGTTTTCCTGATAAAAGAATGTCTGCGCTAACTATCCAACAGAAAAGATAAAGGAGCATTGACGATTTCAAAGACAATGGGCGCAACCAAGATTTTAATGGACAGTACTCATTTCAATGAGATTCGTAGTATAATCCGTTCGAGGTCAGTGGCATGGGACGCCTTAGCAAGATCCGAGGAATTGAGCGAAATTGATGCGTCTACAGCAAAGGCGTTAGAATCCATTCTGGTGAAGAAAAGTACTGGTGATGCTTCATCATTGTCGAACAACGCACGTTCCGAGTTCAAGGTGAACGGCAAGACGTTGATACCATTGATTCATTTACTTTCCACTTCAGATAACGAAGACTGCAAAAAATCCGTGCAAAACCTAATAGCTGAATTGTTGTCGTCAGACAAGTATGGCGACGATACAGTGAAATTCTTCCAGGAGGACCCAAAACAATTGGAACAATTATTTGACGTTTCGCTCAAGGGGGACTTTCAAACCGTCCTAATCTCTGGATTCAACGTGGTCTCGCTATTAGTGCAAGATGAATTGCACAATGTGGGACTGGTGGAAAAGCTATTGAAGAGCAACAACCTCATCAATATCTTGCAGAACGTTGAGCAGATGGACACTTGTTATGTGTGTATCAGACTACTACAAGAACTGACCGTGATACCAGAGTATCGTGACGTGATATGGTTGCATGAAAAAAAATTCATGCCCACGTTATTTAAGATTCTGCAACGCGCCACGGACTCTCAATTGGCCACACGGATAGTTGCTACGAACTCAAACCACCTGGGCATTCAATTGCAGTACTACTCCCTACTATTAATATGGTTGTTGACTTTCAACCCAGTTTTCGCTAACGAGTTAGCCCAAAAGTACTTGAGTGATTTTTTGAATCTCTTGAAACTGGTTAAGATAACCATAAAGGAGAAGGTGTCCAGATTGTGCATATCTATCATTTTGCAATGCTGTTCCACACGCGTCAAACAGCACAAGAAGGTCATCAAACAACTCTTGCTACTAGGCAACGCCTTGCCCACCGTGCAGAGCTTGAGCGAAAGAAAGTATTCCGATGAAGAATTACGCCAAGACATCAGCAACCTCAAGGAAATCCTGGAAAACGAGTACCAAGAATTGACCTCCTTCGACGAGTACGTCGCCGAATTAGACTCCAAATTACTGTGCTGGTCTCCTCCACATGTTGACAACGGTTTCTGGTCCGATAATATTGATGAATTTAAGAAAGACAATTATAAGATCTTCAGACAATTGATCGAACTTTTGCAAGCAAAGGTCAGCAAAGGCGACGTTAACGCGAAAAAGGAAAAAATCATTATCCAGGTCGCCTTGAACGACATCACTCACGTGGTCGAACTTCTACCAGAGAGCATCGATGTTCTCGACAAAACTGGCGGCAAAGCTGACATTATGGAGTTACTGAACCACTCAGATTCTAGGGTGAAGTACGAGGCCCTCAAGGCCACGCAGGCAATTATTGGATATACGTTCAAATAAAGATATAGAAGCCTGTAACGTAATAGCAGTAGTAGTAGTAGTAACCTAAATATGTAGTTTTGTACGTACCATTACTCTAAGAGAAAAACATCCATATAGAAAGAAATAGAATATGGAAGAGAAGTAGTGTCTGTCTGTCATTCACCCGCCAGGCGCTGCGTGCGCGCGTGATTGGTAATGCAGTGAATCATGCTCTTCAATGACGCCTCCTCCTCCACCCCTGCCTGACCTTTCCTTCGGGCGGCCGCCGAGACGGTTATTAATGACCGGCCTACTTGGTTTCCGGAAACCCGGAAACCGCCTGCCAGAAACCACCCTCCGCAGGTCCGCGGAGGGTGGATGTGGCTGTCACCCCGCGAAAATCCGTGATCGATTCCTCGGTAGGTCAGTCATTTTTTTTTTCTCTTTCGTTTGCGCTTTAACATGCGCTGTGACTGGCGATTAGTCATGTGCGTGATCAACTGTTGTCATGACGCTGCATAACGTAACAGCACTTTGGAGGGGGAGGTTCAACCAGCACCAAGAACACATACATATATAAGGCCTCTTGCTTCTCCAATAACTCAAATTGTTGTACTTCATCTCTTCTTGTTATTATAAAATATAAAAATCATCATCAAACAAGCAATCACAAACAAGCTTTACTGACTCTCACACAAACAACACAGAAAACAAAAATCTCAACAATGGTCGCCTTTTTAGAACTAACTTCAGCCGTTTCTCAACCTTTTGTTATCCCATCTCTTTCGCCAGTGTCTCAACCAAGCTCGAGAAAGAACTCCAATGCTAACGTTGATGACTTGAACCTGGCCATTGCTAATGCCGCTCTTTTGGATGCTTCCGCTTCGAACCACACGCAGTCTAGAAAAATGTCTTTGTCTCTGTTATAAGTCACGTGTACGCGCATTCACACTCAAAACTAGCATAAAAGACGTTTTAGCATCTTACCTAGATAGGTAAGTCAAGTCATTTTCATATTTTCCGGAGCATTCATTGTCATTCTATCTGCACTTACATTCAAAAACCTCGGATCAGGTCCGTTTTATTACGACATATAGAAACTTTTTAATATGTATGTATACTCAATATAAGTAGATTGAAAGTACAAATAATAAAAAAGAAATTTTAATATAACATATATTATTTTTTAACCGAGCTGTTTCGCTTCCTTCTCGACAGTAACCCGCTTGCCGTCTTCGCCACTGCATCCGCAATCGTAGTCTTCCAGTATAGTAGCACAGTCATAAATGTCTCTGTTTAGGTACTCGTTCACCTTGTTGTGCATGTGGCATCCCCACATAGCCGCCGCCGTTCTACTTGACGTCTGTACAGGATGCTTCTTGATCAGCTTTACAAAGTGATATGAGCACTCGCCGCATGGATATAGCTCTGCGTACAGCTCAATAAATGTGCTCAATTTCTCTCTTTCTTCTGGAGTTGGCTTATCGGGGAAACGAGCCAGCAGCGTGTGGAAGTACTTCCACGACGCCCTACCCACTTCTTTCTTTACCTTATCGTCACCCATCAGTGGCATGATGGTTTGCTTCTCGATCTCTTTCAACCGAGCATCGTTCTTCTCAGCAGCCGCGTCTTGTGCTTCCTTCGTGTCACCTTGCATCTTGATTAGACTTGGCGTATTGATCGATAGTTTATTAGACGAGAAAAACATCCACAGCCCTATGATTCCTAATGCTGCGATTATCCTGATAGCATGCCTCCTTTTGACTACCTGTTTCATCGCTTTGCCCTTGTCCCTATCATTAGTCTTCATCGCCAATCTTTGGATTTAATGATAACCTTTTGTCCTCCTTCTTTGGTTTCCGTTCCTTTTTCGCTTTCGTTTACCCGGTGGCTCTTACTTACCTCTTAAACGTGTAGGATATAATAAAGTGCATCACTATACTTACGCACCCCATAGTCTTAGGTTCCAGGGCGCAGCTTCACACACACACACACAACTATCCAGAACGAATGCCCACAAGAAAAAATACGCCACTCAGATCATCAGGGATAAATACTATCCAAATAAACGCCGCCAGGGAGATGCATGCTCAAACAGTACGCGCTCGAAGAATGCCCATCCCAACAACCGGCATCACCACGCTTTCCGTACAATCGACTGCAGCACCTACATCTGGCGCCATAGCAGTCCCGGCAATGCCGCCTCGACATATTTGTAACAATCCCAATAACCCACCCTGCGTACACTGCGGGTCTGTTATCATTCCGTCTCCAAGAGCCACGTTGCCCTTGGAGGACAACCCCTCCATCTCCATTAACGATTGGACCATCTCTTCCAGGAAGAAGCCCATTCTGAACTCACAGGAACTAGACATCTGGGAAAACGAAAAACTTAAAGGACTGACCTTGCCAGAGATGATTTTTGGTAACAACTACATCAGGATCGAAAATTCGAAGCAGAATTGGTCCATAGAATTCAATGCCCTGGATGCTTTAAAGGAGGTTCAACTCCAAGATTCAGGTATCCGTGTTGCGTACTCAAATGACTGGATAAATTCTAAAAGGAAACAGAACTCTACAAACTCCGCTCAACGGTTCACTAACGACGTGAGCGACGATTCCTTAAATATCATACACAAGTACGATTGGACGTATACCACACGGTATAAGGGCACGGAGAACTCACCTGAATCGAAGTTCCGACTCGACAACAACCAAACGCTGCCCCTCGACAAACTGGCCGTACACGATATGATCCTATTCTATGATGACATGATTCTTTTCGAGGACGAATTGGCAGACAATGGTATATCCATACTCAACGTCAAAATAAGAGTCATGAACGAAAGACTGCTGCTGCTAAGCAGGTTCTTTTTAAGAGTGGATGATGTCTTGGTAAGAGTTTATGACACAAGGCTTTACGTGGAGTTTGATGAAAACAAAGTGATCAGGGAATTCAAGGAATTCGAAGGTAAGTACCAAGATGTGCTTGCTAAACACAGGCTGTCTCAATCTCACGACCCCAAAGCTGCCCTGAGAGATAGTAACTGGGTCGCACAGAACACGCCAATGATGAAAAGGGAGTGCGAAATAATTCAGTTTTAACCAACGAATACATAACATACATAGAAATACATATGCACACACAAGTTACGGATCATCATACAAAAGTGACCTTAATTATGCTCTTACCCGTTTTTCCAATAGTGAAAAATTTTCATCGCAATGTATGAACGAAGAAAAAGAAAATTGATGAACTTCTGACGTTTAATTAGTGGCAAAAACACACCCCTCCTCCCACTTCGAAGACCTACAAAGACGCTACTAAGCTAAGAGTACATCGTGTGTTCTTTTTTTTTTTTCAGAACTACTATAATTTGCATCAACACACGTTCACTAATCCAAGATGTCTATTAATATTTGTAGAGACAACCATGATCCATTCTACCGTTACAAAATGCCTCCCATCCAAGCCAAGGTGGAAGGTAGAGGTAACGGTATCAAGACAGCCGTCTTGAATGTTGCTGACATCTCTCATGCGCTAAATAGGCCTGCTCCATACATTGTCAAGTATTTCGGTTTTGAATTAGGTGCTCAAACCTCCATCTCCGTCGACAAAGATCGTTATTTAGTTAATGGTGTGCACGAACCTGCCAAGTTACAAGACGTACTGGATGGTTTCATTAACAAGTTTGTTCTTTGTGGAAGTTGTAAGAACCCAGAAACAGAGATCATCATTACTAAAGATAACGATCTAGTTAGGGACTGTAAGGCATGTGGTAAGAGAACTCCAATGGACTTAAGGCATAAACTATCTTCCTTCATTTTGAAAAACCCACCTGACTCTGTTTCTGGTTCTAAGAAAAAGAAGAAGGCTGCTACAGCTTCCGCCAATGTCCGTGGTGGTGGGTTGTCCATTAGTGATATCGCTCAAGGTAAATCTCAAAATGCTCCTTCAGACGGCACCGGTTCATCTACTCCACAACATCACGATGAGGATGAAGATGAATTATCTCGTCAAATTAAGGCAGCTGCCTCCACTTTGGAAGATATCGAGGTTAAAGATGACGAATGGGCCGTTGATATGTCTGAAGAAGCCATTAGAGCTCGTGCCAAAGAATTAGAGGTGAACTCCGAACTTAACCAATTAGATGAATACGGCGAATGGATCTTAGCGGAAGCTGGTGAAGATAAGGAAAATCTACCATCTGATGTGGAGCTTTATAAGAAGGCTGTAGAACTAGATATTCTAAATGATCCAAAGATTGGTTGTGTCTTGGCCCAGTGTCTATTTGACGAAGATATTGTAAATGAAATAGCTGAACACAATGCATTTTTCACTAAGGTTTTAGTCACCTCAGAATATGAGAAGAACTTTTTGGGTGGTATTGAAAGATTTTTAGGCCTAGAGCATAAGGATCTAATTCCACTTTTACCAAAAATCTTAGTTCAACTATACAATAACGATATCATCTCAGAAGAGGAAATTATGAGATTCGGTACCAAGTCATCCAAGAAATTCGTACCTAAGGATGTATCCAAAAAGGTTCGTAGAGCTGCTAAACCATTCATTACGTGGTTGGAAACAGCTGAAAGTGATGATGAAGACGACGACGAATAGTTCAGGAGGGTACAAAAGACTTATATATGTAAATTATTATATGACATGGCGTAAAATAAGGGTTATGTTTTGTCGCTTTTGAGCTCGTTGATGTATAGATATGTAAATATTTATAAATATATTATTTTTCCAAGTGCGAAGTACTTGGTATTGGCAAAAAATAAAGATCTTACTTAAAGGATACTAATTTATTAATTATTATGTAAAAAAATGGAAGTGTTAATGTGGTTTGGGTCCACGTACACATGTATGCACGACGTGAGACTCTTACAAATTTCCTAAAGCATAAAATGTGCTCCATTATTAATCTTTAACAAAAGTGAAGACTGGAATCTATTGAAAAACAGTACGAAAGAGGAAGAAAAAAAAAATAAGGAAAATGAAAAAAAGGTCATAAGTCGTGATATTTACCTAAGAATGTCTAAACTTCTTGGTATTCTTCTGAGGTAAAAAGTAAAAAAAATTGCTTCAAAAACAAAATTAAAAAGAAAGGTTGACAGAGGTAACTAATATCCGTATGACCTGTATCGGGACAAATTTGTATCATTTATGCTGTTGATATTATTATTACTACTACTATTATTATTACTACTGTTATTGTTATTATTATTATTATTATTATTATTATTATTATTATTATCATTATTATTATTATTATCATTATTGTTGCTGTTACTGTTATTATGACTCACAGACCGACTTAGAGAATTCGATTGCATTGAATATACAGTGTTATTGTTATTACTGTTTCCACTTGATTGATGGTTAGTATTTGGCAGGTTGATTATGGGTAAAGATAAATTTGTTCCATTAGCAATTTTAAATGAATCAAATTGTGATTTCAACTCATCGATTCCATTCGAATTACTGTTTTGATTTTGATTTTGATTTCCAGGATACATCATTTGTTGATTGTTAAAATATGAATTTATTTCACTCATTGGGACTGAGTTAAAGTTCAACATTGGTGTTGGGCCTGCGTTGTTCATTTGTATAACGCTATTCTTTCTTGAATTTGAACTTCTCACACTCGACACGGAAACACCTCTTGCGCGCCCAGGAGAATGGAATCCCTGAGGATGTTGTTTACGATGATTCTTAGAAGATTGTTTGGGTGATATCCCTGCTGATGACAACCCAACTTCTTCCAATAATTGACGACTTTGCAAACTAATATTAGAGTTCAAAATCACTTGACGAATCTTTGTTATAACTTCATCTCTAACGTTATTCTCAAGGATTCTTGAGGTTAAGACTTTATAAATAAATGTTGGTCCATATTTACCCTCATCTAATATTTGAGATAAAACAGAATCATTAGAAACTGGACCATCAAAAATTGCATGGACAATTCTGTTTTTGGACAAAAGTTCTTCTTCACCACCTCTCAAGTTCATAATCTTCAAGATTGTTAACGATCCTAATTTATGACAACATAATTTGACCAAATTTTTACTTACCAATTTATTGCACAAAATCAAGTTTTTATTAGATAACGTGCAAGTATCTAAAAGCCAAGTAATCAACAAAGTGCCATTATTATCTGTGGCTAAATAAGGAGAGAGTACAATTATCAGCGAAGTGATCGTCAATAATTGACTCTGAGTGATAGTAGAATCTGCTTCGAGACAAGCCCTTACAGCACGAGACCCATATCTGTTTTGTACTATTGTCCAGAAGTGAGACAAAACGCTTTCAAAAATGAAACTATTCCAGGGGAAACCGAACTTTAGTATGCCCTGAATAACATAATTTCCAAACTGATCGTTAAAAAGTGGAGTACAATAATCCCCTACACCTGAAGTTACAAAGTGTACTTGCCTTGGCGTTTTTGCCATTTTGATGATCTTCTGACAGACCCAAGTACCGTTCTTGTGAACACCCATCGATGTCAGATATTTGTTGCATTTTCTCAACATTATATCCCTTATGATATTCGATGAGTTCTCAAATAATTTTTGAACAACAGTGTTACCCAAATAATCCGAACTTAATTCAGGCAGTTGGTCCAACATGACAATTGCCAATTGTTCGATTTCTATAGTAGATAATGCATTTGAGTCAAACTGCTTCCTTAATTCTCGTAACTTTGGTGGATCGAAAAAATCCTTTCTCTTTGAAACTTTAGAGTTATGCTCAGGTAATGGACCGAAATAGTTTGTGTCTGATACTCCTTTATTCTTCAAGGCGTTTTGTAAGAGATGATTTAGCTCTAAATGGTCATATTCTAACCCGAAAGAATTTATGGTGTTTAGTAATTCTTCCTCATTATCTGACAGTGATGGCGGAGGCAATGGAAAGGGGTGAGGTTCATTTTCAGTTGAAGAGAGTTGTAGATGGTTCAAATTTTGGGTGGGATTACTGTATGAAAGATTTGGATGATTGAAAGAGGAGGACTGTTGTTGGTGTTGTAGTTCCGATTGCTGGAGTAGTTGTTGCGACTGATAGTTAAGCACACCGTGATTAAGCTGCTCCTGCAATAGTGGTTGTTTTGGGGTATTACTAAATCCACTAACATTAGGTGGCTGTTCATACATAGGCAAAACTCGCGCAAAAGATACAGTACTTGGTGCACCCACCTTGGATAGTTCTTTACCTTGTAGAGCTTCAAGGGCGCATATTGCACTCTCAACTGTAGAAAACTCTACCAACGCCATATTTAACCCTCCTAACGTTCTCGCAGAAAGGACTTTACCATACTGTGAGCATAAGGTTGCTAGGGAAGTACTCGTCAAATTTATAGTATTTTGTTGATGTTGTTGAGTAGGCTGTAATGGAAACACGTTTGAAATAGATACTGTATTAGTAGGCAAAAGCGTAGATATTTGATTGACTAGTGGAACATTTTGATTAGTGGTGATCCAGTTGATTGTAGTTGGATCAACATCATCAAGGATAACAGGGGATAGAGGTGCACTTTTTGGAATTCTGGTAGGCACCTGGACCTGGTAATTCTGTGCAGGTTGCTGATAGTACGGCGCATCAGTATAAACCCTGTTTATAGTGGATTGAGATTGAGAACGCTGTCTATTCACTATTGGAGTGTTAAGATGGTCGGTAGTATTATTGCCCGCATTTAACCATATGTTGGAATTTCCATTTTTCTCCAAAAAACTGTTCAATTGAGCTGTCTGAGGCAAGGTATAGGTATCAGTGGATTTAAATCTGGTCAAAGGCTCAAAATAAGAAGTGGCAAGCGGATAATCAAACAGGGGACTAGATGACGTATTAGTTTCCGCATTTGCACTCCAAATATTTGCATTAGTGGGATTAGTTACACCACTCGTTGAAGAAGAGTTGGCGGTAATTTGAGAGGATGCGGTATTATTTCTTGTTCTTGTTCTGGTAGTAGTGGATTGCAGAGATAGCGGAGTTGCTATCGTAAAAGAATCATTGGACACTCTAGGAGCGTATGTTATGGAATTTAAACTCTCCGGAGTGCTGCTAGTGGGAGAAACAACCACTGCAGGTGTAGCTTTTTTTGAATGGTGCAATTTAGCGCTAATAGAAGGAAGGAGATTGGTAATAGTATCAGAGAATCTGCCTGCACGAGTGCGATATGAACCAATTTTCTGTGGGGAAGTAGAATTAGAACGGGTTCTCTTGTCAGATACGCCCGCAGAACGAGAGCTTGCATTCAGTGGAATATCATTTCTAATGTCCTCTTCATAAATCGGAATTGTGATCCCAGGGTCTATAACCTCAGGGATGTTGGATAGGTTGCCGTTATACAGTCTTTTGTTGTCCATCAGTATTCAGAAAAACAGCAGCAATAAATATATGTCTCGAAGAGTGAGTGTGCGCCTAAACTAATAACTATTATATCTGATCTATACGAAGGGGGTGAATTATGCCGTTACTTTAGGCCATTTCAGCAATATCTACACCATCGCTTCTTCTTTCGAGGGGTGGTTTTTGCACTATTTTACAGTTTTTTTTTAACTTATTTCTTTTCTTTTTTTTTTTTTTTTGGCCAAGGTCCGGGTTATGCTAATTCTTTCAAAGAGTTCAGGACTGCTAAATTTCTTAGAAAAGCCGTACATTTAGGTAATTTTTTCACAGTTTTTGATTTTTTTTTTTTACATTTCACTTTCGCTTCTGTTCTTGCTCATACTGACGCAACGCAAGAAGCGCCTCATTCGGTAATGTGTGAGGTATTGAGCTATATGGGATGTCATATTCCAGTATAATATGCACTATTCTAGACGCTTGTTTTGAATTGACCCAACAGTATCAAATAACAGGAAGACAACTGAGACAAAAATGTATGATATATAACACACACAATTACTGTTCGCTTGCGGGAACGTTGATTTGAAGGAGTAGTGTTTCAAGGTGAAAGGAACTGGAAAAAGTAATCCTGAAAAGACCTCTGTAATACCAAGTTTGTGGAAAAGCCGTGAACAACATGTCCAAAATAAACAAGATGATTATAAGTGAAGTACATCTATGTGGAATCTTTACCTTATGAACCAGTTTCTTTGTATACTTGGTTGGAGAACTTATCGTTGGATTCTTCCAGTCGAAGCTTATGGAAATTTGTGGTCATGAAAGGACATACGCAAGGCAGTAGTCACCCTTACATAATCACACGAAACACTAAACCTCGATGTATTCAAGACATCTTTCAAGATTTACTAACATATTTTGATATTTTTATCTATAATACAGGGCTAAAAGAACTAAGAAGGTTGGTATCACTGGTAAGTACGGTGTCCGTTACGGTTCTTCTTTGAGAAGACAAGTCAAGAAGTTGGAAATCCAACAACACGCTAGATACGATTGTTCTTTCTGTGGTAAGAAGACTGTCAAGAGAGGTGCTGCTGGTATCTGGTCTTGTTCTTCTTGTAAGAAGACTGTCGCTGGTGGTGCTTACACTGTCTCCACTGCTGCTGCCGCCACTGTTAGATCTACCATCAGAAGATTGAGAGAAATGGTTGAAGCTTGATTTTATTTTAATTATATACAAAATCCATAAAACAACTATATAATTAACTATAACTCTAAAACTTTTCCAGTACGTGTTTCTTTGTCGAGGCAGTAACAATGGTTAACAATCTGCTTTTCTTTCATTAGCGGTGTACAGCTGATATAATTTGAATCTTCGAAAGAAAACAAGAACTGAATGCACTCAAGAGGTTTTAATGTGTTGTGAATATGTATATGCTTATATAGAAAAACAGAAACTATATGTCCTACGTATCTCCTTCCCTCTCCATCATTTTTGTCCCTTTATATCAATCTTTTTAGATCTCATAATTTTTTGTATCAACTGTAGCCTACATCCCTTGGTATTTAAAATCTTAATATTTTTTATTTTGCCGTCACTGCCGCTAATCTGTTTGTTCAATACAAACTCCATCAAGTTTTGCTCACCCAAAAAATGAATTGTCTCATCTATACTAGAGAAGTTAAACTCACTTTTAATGAAGTCTAAATTAATTTGATTGTAACTTTTACAAATTATAGTCAAAAATAGCAACTTCTCTAGATTCAAAAATGAATTGATAAGACATTTTTCAAATTTGTGCAGTTTTGAATAGTTTTTCATAAAATGATGATAATTACCGACTAATTTCATGTCGCTCAACTCGAATATCATTTTAACATGCTCATCTCCCAATATTTCAGATGCATCACCATCTATCAGCTTCAGCTTCAATTGAGATATAGATGGATAATCTTCAGTCAACATCGAATACAAAATGGAATAACATACAAATTCGGAATAAGATTTTTTTGGTATTGTAGGATTTTCGAATAGTGCCATTATTCTATTTTGGCATTGATTAAATTCCCCAAGATCTCCATTTTCCAAGGCAATACGTGCATGTGTTTGGTAAACTTTGATAGTAAACGAATTCTCAATCATTTGCACTCTTAAGTCTTGTCTCATTGATTTGAACTGGTCGCAAAGATAAGTATAAGTCGCTGCTTTAGATTGATATTTGTCCATCAATACACAGTACATCTTTTGTAGAACATTTGGAGGTCTGATTAAATCAGGATTAGGCTCCGAAGTCAGTCTCAAATAAGATTTCTCTAAAGTCTGACAACGCCCCACGACATGAATCTTTTTATCATACTGGTGAGATTTGCTACTGATGGCATTTAAATTGGCAAAGTCTTCATTCAGAGTGTCGTTACTATTTGTCATCGCTGATGGTCCCTGACTAAATCTTTCCGCCCTTCTCTTCCTTCTCTCCAATTCATCACTGCCACTCGTTCTAACTTCCCATTCCGGTGCCGAACCTCTAGTACTCTTCCCTGCTATATTGCAATTACTCATTATATTAGTAGGTACCACATTGGAAGGGCTTGCAACCTTCTTCGATACCCTTGATAATTTTTTTTTGGTATTTTTGTTAACATGCTTTTGTAATCCCGGAAGCGGTGTTACCATCAAAGGATTGGACACCTGATTAACATTATTCCAGGACAAATGAGAATCTGGCAAGGTTAGTGGATTTTGCTCACTGGCCATAAAGTTGTCGCTATTGTAAGTTAGAGAAGGAAAAGATCTGGCATAACCCAAGGGACTTTTCAGGCTTTGTCCGAATGGTTCATTTTGAGCTGGGTTTTCTCTCTCCCCGATGGAGTTGTTAGTAAAGTGGCCGTAAGGATTCTGCATATTATATGGTTTAAAACTCAACTATCTCCTGACTAGTTGTAGTCTGTTTGCCGTATTGTAAGGTCTCTGTACGAGATAGCAAAATCTATACTCTTGTACATGTTTAATCCATTACGTTAAAATTTCAAACCGTGAAGGGTGATGCGTATTGACAATAAAAGAGTACTGCCATTTCATTCTATGTACTCTATATCTTGGATCTTCTTACCATGGTTTCCCATTAAAAGGATTGAAAATTGTTGACAAATGACAAGTGGTACTGCAGAGCAATGGGAAAGGATTCAACAGTTGGAAAAGGAGCATGTGAGAGTATATAAAGAACTATTGATCACGTTGGACAAGTTGTACTTGATTAGAAAACACAATCACGCAATAATATTAAGCCCCAGTCAGCAGCGCCTCTTGGAAATCAGACATCAATTAGAGATTAATCTTGAAAGGACTGGTCTTCTTATCAGAATGTTGGAGAAACCGGACAATAGCAATATATTAACCATTAAGCTACAAAATCTCTTAGACGAAAGCAATCGTCTGGATTGCGAGCTCTTGAAATCTTTAGGCAACCAATCTTCATTGCACAAACAGTTGATTGCAACAAGAGTAGAACGAGACAAGCTGATGTCAAAACTTATTGAGATATCGTCGAGATTTCCCATAACTCCAACACCAGACGATAATAATTCTGGTGGAGACCAAGTTGAAGTAGAAAAGGAAAACGAAACCATACAAGAGCTGATGATCGCTTTACAGATACATTCCGGGTATACTAACATAAGCTACGCAACATGACGTCTATCTCTTAATGCTATTTACATATTCAAATAACTCAATATTATTTAACGACAACACTAACAATAATAATTAGTCTATTAAAGTTTTGAATGGATATGAAAAAAATAAAATAGAAAAAGTAAAGGAACCATCTATAACTTCACAGAAAAACAACACAAACAAAGTATCACTTAATAAAGCAGCGCCTTCAATGTTACCCAGTAGCATACTAAGGACCAGGATTTGTCTGCATCGCTTATATTCAACCCTTAAAATCCCACAGGTGGAAATCAATGGTATAAAATACAAGACCAACCCCAAAATCACCAACGTTACCGATTCAATAATACAGCTAACCGATAGATCACTGCATCTGAAAGAATCACACCCAATAGGTATTCTTCGTCATCTGATTGAAAAGAAATTAAACTCCATTGACAACTCATTCAGGATCTTTAATAATTTCAAACCTGTGGTAACTACTATGGAAAACTTCGATTCGTTAGGATTTCCCAAAGACCATCCTGGAAGATCGAAATCAGATACATATTATATAAACGAAACACACTTGTTGAGAACACATACTTCTGCTCACGAATTAGAATGCTTTCAAAAAATAAAGTACGATACAGAGAACTCAAAAAGTGGGTTTCTGATATCCGCAGATGTGTACAGAAGAGATGAAATTGACAAAACTCATTATCCAGTGTTCCATCAAATGGAAGGTGCCACAATCTGGAAACGAGCAAAAGCCAATGAAGGCGCCAAAGAGCCCCTCCATATCAAGAAGATCCGCGAAGATATCAGAAAGGTGGAGGATAAGTTAAATAAAGAAAATGTAAAGATAACAGTCGATGATAATACCTTACCTCTGAAAGAAGACAATCCCAAACAGGAGTATATGTCCGACCTTGAGGTTGATTTATGTTCTCAACATCTGAAGAGATCCATTGAACTGATTGTTTCTGAAGTTTTCAATAAAAAAATAGCTAGCATGATAAAGGATAAAGCGAATAATACACCCAAGGAGCTTAAAGTTCGTTGGATTAACGCATATTTTCCATGGACTGCACCATCATGGGAAATCGAAGTTTGGTGGCAGGGCGAATGGCTGGAACTTTGTGGATGCGGTTTAATTCGTGAAGACGTGTTACTCAGAGCCGGCTATAAACCTTCTGAAACTGTTGGCTGGGCTTTTGGCTTGGGCTTGGATCGTATTGCTATGCTCCTCTTCGAAATACCTGATATTAGACTGCTTTGGAGTTCTGATGAAAGATTTTCAAAACAATTCTCCAAAGGATTGATTACATCTTTCAAGCCATATTCAAAGCACCCAGGATCTTTTAGGGATGTTGCATTTTGGTTACCAAAGGATGAACCAGATGTTCACCAAATTCATGAAAACGATCTAATGGAAATTATTAGAAATATTGCTGGCGATCTGGTAGAAAGTGTCAAACTAGTCGACAATTTTACTCATCCAAAAACTGGCAGAAAATCCACGTGCTACAGAATCAATTATCAATCAATGGACAGAAATTTAACGAATGCTGAAGTAAACGCTTTACAAGAAACGGTTTGCTCCAAATTGATCGAAGAGTATGGCGTTGAACTGAGATAAGTAAATAAGCTCAGTGGATGACAGGTATTTTGTCACAACTACATATATCATGTAAATATTTAATAAAGTTTTTGTATTACTTCAATCTGTAGTCATCCAGAAATTCACTTTTCTCAATTACTAAGCATTTGCGGCAATGCGATGACTCTATAAAAAAATAAGACAACCTTCAAGAAATTTCATGGGCCTTGTTAACGAAAAGAATCTCATAGATATTTGGCCGAGTGTGTTCCCATCAATCACCGTATGTCACCGAGTAAGAAGATTGTCATCCTCTATGGATCAGAGACAGGAAATGCGCATGACTTTGCTACCATCTTATCCCATCGACTACATCGCTTGCATTTCCCTCATACTTTTTGCTCTATTGGTGATTATGACCCACGGGATATCTTGAAATGCAAGTATCTTTTCATTATATGCTCCACGACTGGGCAAGGTGAACTACCAACAAACGTTAATGCATTGAAATGTGAAAGATCAGTCACATTTTGGTCGTTTCTAAAAAAAAAGAATCTGCCATCGAACTTTTTAAATCATATTCAAACTGCTATGCTTGGACTCGGTGATTCATCTTACCCCAAGTTTAATTATGGTATTAGAAAGCTACACCAGCGTATTGTCACACAATTGGGTGCTAATGAATTATTTGATAGATTAGAGGCGGACGATCAGGCTATGGCTGGTAGCAACAAAGGTACTGGTCTCGGGGTTGAGTCAGTCTATTTCGAATATGAAAAAAAAGTTTTGAACTTTCTTTTAAAGAAGTTTCCCAATAGGAAGGTTAACGGCCAGGTAATTCAACGGGAACAATTAGACCCGCAGATTTATCTAGAGCCATTATCCTATCTTCAAATTTCAGACAGAATTGCTAGAGAAGATGCTAATAAAATTAAAATTGAATTCCAAGGGGATAAGTCGGTGAAAATTGGTAGAGTTAATACAAATAAGAGGATCACATCTGATGATCATTTCCAAGATGTCAGGCAGTTTAAATTTAGTAACGTTGAAAAAAATTCAGAAGACTATGAACCCGGTGATACAGCAGCTATTTATCCTTGCAACACAGATGAGGATGTTTCAAGGTTTTTATCAAATCAAAGCCATTGGTTAGAAGTTGCGGATAAACCGTTGATTTTTACCAACGGAGTTCCAAATGATCTCAAGGATGGTGGATTAGCTAAGCCAATGACGTTAAGGAACATCTTAAAATACCACTGTGATTTTATGAGCATTCCTAGAACAAGTTTTTTCTTGAAGATTTGGACTTTTGCAACGGATGTTACGAAGATGGAACGCGGCCAAGAACAATTAGACGATCAAAGAGAAAAATTGCACCAGTTTGCTACTGATGAAGATATGCAGGACTTATACGACTATTGTAATAGACCCAGAAGATCGATTCTTGAAGTATTGGAAGATTTTCTTTCTATAAAGCTGCCTTGGAAATACGTGCTAGATTACTTGCCTATAATCAAACCAAGGTATTACTCTATATCTAGTGGCCCTGGGGATCCTGACATTGAACTAACAGTTGCGGTAGTAAAATATAAAACTATCTTGAGGAAAATTCGAAAAGGAATATGTACTAGTTACATTGCAAGCTTGCAAGAGGGAGAACAGATAAGGTACAAATTACAAAATAATCATATAATCAAGAATGATTTTTTGCATAAACCAATCATTCTTGTTGGCCCAGGTGTTGGATTAGCACCATTACTATCCGTGGTTAAAGCAGATGTATTCAAAGATACCAGACTTTTTTTCGGCTGTAGGTATAAGGATAAAGATTATATTTATAAAGACATACTTGAAGATTGGGCCCGTGCAGGAAAAATCGTCTTGTATACATCTTTTTCCAGAGATACTGAGAATTCACCAGGCGTTAAATATGTTCAGGACTACTTATGGAAACTGGGCGAGGAAATAACGGATCTGGTGGTTAATAAAGAAGCCGTTTTTTTCCTATGTGGTTCATCCGGTAAAATGCCTATTCAAGTCAGATTAACATTCATTGAAATGTTGAAAAAATGGGGTAATTTTAGTAATGAGGAAACTGCCAAACGTTACCTGAAAGAAATGGAAAAATCTGATAGATATATTCAAGAGACCTGGTAGTTGAAGATGTGATTTATCATATTAAAAGAATAGTATTAAATAAAGATATAATTATAATATAACTGAGATCTTGTTGTTTGTGATAATTGTTCAGCACTTCTCAAATCCCCTGAAATGAAACTACAACAGCAGTGACTTGAAACCAGATTGAGCCCTTCGGTAGGCGGAATGGATTATTGGAGGGATTATCTGCCACAAAATGTTCCAAAGTGATAATTCGGCCTACAAACCATTCTTTTCCTTTTGTTAATCCCTTTTCGTCCTTCAAAAAATATCTCGTATTTTCCTCAAAGGCTGTGAATGCAGCCCAAGGTTTCATCGATTTATTCTTGTCCTTACCAGAAGCGCCGACTTGACTTACTACATTGCTGTGTATGATGGAAGGAGATGATTGTATAGACATAGTGTCCAAAGGCGGTGGTGTTGATAAATCAACGGATGAAAATGATGAACTTAGTGATGAAGTAGATGATGACATGGATCCAACTGAGTTAACGTTCTCCCTGGTTGGTAAAAATAACGCTAAATCACCAATTTGAAAGTTTTTTAAAGTAACTTTCTCTCTTTGGAATCTTTCTAATAACATTCTCTTGATTTTATTTTCTTTAGTTAATTTTTTAGCCAGAGTTTCAATATCCTTAAATCTCCTGATAACTGCGACTTCATAAAGCTTATTGTCATAAAATTGGGTGATATTTTCTAGGAAGATACTTTGCTGCGCGTTCTTATCTGTTTCATTGCCTGACGACTTTATTGAATCATATTTATCTTTTATTTTCTGGAATACCGGACTTTTTATCATAGAATTATCACATACGTCCAGCATTTGAGTACTTTCATCCAGAATATTACTTTGCGCGGTTCCCTTCTTCAACCCTTTGACACGTCTAATTTGTATGTTGTTGTTATTGTCAAAGGTCAACAACAACCCAATGTTCTCTAAGATAAAAATATTTGTCGATATTATATCAAATACTCTATCTTGTAAAGTTTGTGCGTAAGGGGAGACCAGCTCTTTTTCATCTGCATCCTTAGCTAAAGGAGTGGTATCACATTCTCCAATTCTTTCCATCGAACTTGATTTTATCTCATTTTCATTTTTCCCTAATGTAGCAACTTGTTCATTCAGCCTTTCAATTTCAGCCTTCAACAAAGCAATCTCTTTTTCACACTTTTTATTAGAATCATCTAGATTTTCTTGCAAGCGTTCTCTGGAATTATAAATATCATCATAATCACTTTTTAGTTTTTCTATCCTTACTAATTTCTCATTGTCTTGGACAATTATATCATTCAATTGCTTTTTAAAAGATGCATTAAGTGTGAAAATTTCCGTTCTATGTGATTCTTCTTCATTAGTTAATCTTGCCAACTCCTGATTCAAGTTAGTCAATGTTTCGCGGTAGGCCGTCTTCTCTACCTCCAAATCACTTATTTTCTTCCTCATTTCTGATGTCTCCTTTGTCTTTCGACCATTTTCTTCCTTCAATAACTGAATTTGATGCATTAAATCTTCTACATTATTCTCCAACTCTTGAATTTGAAGACTATCGACATGATGATTAACACCATTGTTTAGCTCAGAAGTGTTGAAAGGTTCCAATAAAACTGATGCGCCTAAAAATTTGTTTTTGTTTATAGTTGGATTAGAGCTACGAAGAGGCTTAAGTTGGGTATTGAGAATACCTTGAGGCCAATGATCCATATCAGAATACTGGAACTCATGTAATAGAGACTCCAGTTTTTTTATTCTTGTTTTATAACCTTTGACTACATCATTACTCTTCAATACGGCAGATTCTTGGGGAGAATCGATATTGCTATTAGAGCCATTATTGTTATCTGTTTTGAAATTTGAATAAATTACATGGAACCTTTTCGCTTCCAGAAGTGTTTTTGAAAGTAAATCAACAATTGCTGCTGAAACATTCGTTTCTTTAATCTGTGCCATATATTTTTCAATGACTTGAGATAGTTTTATTAGATCTTCATGGTAATGTGTTGTAGAGTTCTCATTTTGGTATTCGTTGCTATTATTTGATGGACAAGACAGAGAGTAATATTTGTTCAGATGTGTAAAATCAGAGAAGGACAACAAATCTTCACAGAAAACAGTTGCAATAGAGCCGAAGTTTTTAATCCATTTCTTTCTTGTCCGCAGTTCATTTTGCTTAAACACCTTTAAGTCTTGATGAAAATCTTCGACAAATGACAAAATTTGTTGAAACCATGATAACCTACGATATCTTTCCATTAAATAAAGCCCATATATCAAGGGTAGATCTTCCACTTGTGCAAATTCTACTTCATATTTCTTGTATAACTCTAAATCCTTATTACAGTCATTTAACAACGACCTCTTGATACCTAAGATTTCCATTTGCGTGAACGCTATGTGACCCAAAGTAACAATGGCATGCTTTTGCAAATTTTTTTTCAATTCTATTAGTTCTTCTGTTTGTGAATACAACGCTTGTGATATAGTGAATAACGACTTTACTGAATTTTTTTTATCTTTTTCCAACATCTCATTCATGCTTTCTAAAAATTCTTTACTCTTGAATTCATCTACTTCCTTAGCGAGAACATTCCTACTTCTTGATCGCATTTCTGATACCAGTACCTCAAAACTCTCTGCCATTTTATTCTCAAGCTCATATTTAGATTCATCTGGTGTGAATATTTCTCGCAATTTGTTGATATTCAGGGTTATTGTCTCTCTAAAGTTTGAGTTCTCATCAATTTCCCTCTTGATTTTATTCAGTTTACCGTTGATTGAGTGATTTAAAATTTTTACAGACTTCTCATTCTCCAGGAGAGATTCAATATTTATAAACTTTTGTAAAGAATCATCTTCTAAACCAGTCAACTTACTCAAAGTTTCATTAAAACACTTTTCCCATTTTGAAGTCATGCCATTATCTACTAACTGATTCAAAAATTGAACATTTGAATTATACAGACTCTCAACATCAAAGCAATACAATTTTAGATATTGCGAACAAACGGTTAAACTATCAAAAATACGTATAACCTGAGCTGTGATATCTGGTATGAGACTCTTGAAATAATGAACATCTATTTCTAAAGCGCTTAACCAACCAAGATTCGTCGTTAGTAGACTAGATACAGTATGATAGTTCAAACGCGAGAGAGCCACATCTGCATCTTCCAAAGGTGAGGGTATGGGCTTGATCATGATAGTGTCGCCACCTTGGTACGATGATATGTGACTGTTCTTGATTAAATACTCTAAAGTCTCTGTCAAATCTTTGGAATTAAGGGAGTTTGCAAGATTGAAGTCTCTTGAAGTTCTAAGATTCGCTGGTACAGGTTTAGAAATAAGCGAGAACAGTCTTCTATCGTAAACATAAAACTCATTTGGGGCGAAGGTCCTACCAATCAGCAGATCTTTAAACATAGACGGCTTCAATTTATTACCGTAGGGCAATAGAATCAGTAACTGATCAGAAGGAATTTTCCATTTTCTGGAAATGAACAGTTTAAATTTTTCCAGGGAAACAAAAAAATTAACATTAGTTGTGATTGAATCTCCAGAAATCGCATTAGTGATAGTGGCTGTAGTTTGTAGCGGCGTTATCACTTGCTGTGTAGACGCACTGTTATATTCATCTAAGTGTGCCATAGTGTGCAAAAGAAAAATGAATAGAAGTATCTTCCAGAAAAAAACAGTACAATAACGCAACTATTGTTCAGACACTATCTACTTTGCCATTAATGAGGATAAGTGGTGCGGTTAAATAAGGGCATCGCTGTTATAGTTTCATTCCTAGCAAGAAACCGGGTAGCCAGAGCGGTAAAAAGGCTACCATATAACAAAATCAGTGAAAATAATGATCATTGACAATACAGCCCAGCAAATGTAGAAAGATAATTACAAGTTAAAGGAGTCACTACAGAAAAGGTGTTGTACCATACCATGGAAATAGCGTACAAGCCATTAGACATATGCAATGAAGAGCAATTTGCTAGTATCAAAAGATTAATAGATGCGGATTTATCAGAACCCTATTCAGTATACGTATATAGATATTTCTTAAACCAATGGCCTGAATTAACATACATTGCAGTGGACAGCAACAGTAAAACCCCCAAAGTACCTATTGGGTGCATTGTGTGCAAGATGGACCCGCACAGAAACGTCAGACAGAGAGGATATATAGGGATGCTTGCAGTGGAATCTACGTACCGCGGACATGGCATAGCCAAAAAACTGGTGGAGATTGCCATCAGCAAGATGCAAAGCGCACATTGTGACGAGATCATGCTAGAAACAGAGGTTGAAAACGTGGCAGCTCTAAACTTGTACGAAGGAATGGGGTTCGTCAGGATGAAACGGATGTTTCGTTACTATTTAAACGAAGGGGACGCTTTTAAACTAATCTTGCCATTAACTGAGAGGAGCTGTACTCGATCTACATTTCTAATGCATGGCCAGATGGCCTAACAAATAAAGAAAACTTGATGATAATAAAATATATATTAATAATACAATTTTTTTATTTATTTATTTAATCATATGTATAGATATAGAGAAAGGGCTGTAGGGAAAAGAGGAATAGAAAGAGTGGGATAATAAAGCAAGTTTCAGGAAGAATAAAGGGAAAAGAGAAAGAGATAGAAACGCGGGGAAGATGCATCCCTAAGCCAAAGTGGCGTTATACAATTCTTTTTCGGATTCGTATCTCTTCTTATCAGCTTGAGCCTTGGCCTCATAAGGCTGCTTTTCCTCTGGCGTCAAAGCCTTCCACTTCTCACCCAATTTCTTACCGACCTGTCCAAACGTGATATCTGGATTTTCAGAACGAACAATATCTCTGTTTTCGTTAGCGAAAAACATGTAGGCGGACAAAGCCCTCTTAGGGGCATTTGGGTCCTTCTTCTTTCTAGTGGTTCTCTTCTTAGGTTCTCTTGGGGCGGCCATTACGTCTGTGCTTTACTATGTATACGGTAGTCAATTGAGCAGAAATAAGAAATAAACACCTCCCAAAACAGTCCTTTCTTAATAGTCGACACCAGTAATAAATACTGTGTTGTTTGTTTGCCCACCGCTAAATAAACGAACGGCGAAAAAAACAGGCGGAAAAAGGCGGGTGATTCGAAACCTATCGCGCGCGACGAGGCGTGCGGGTAGAACGCAGCGACACTAATTTGTGACACTTGGATGGTATTTAACGTCGTGCGATACAGCATACCGATGCAATTATAGACGTATTCAAGGCTCCAAGAATGAACCGGACACTAACAGACAATACCAGAGCCATAAATGTGGCAGCCAGCCTCGGTGATCCTCAACAGAGGACAATCTTTGCCAAGGAGAGAATATCCATTCCTGGATACTACGAGATCATCCAATTCTTGGGCAAGGGTGCCTATGGGACAGTGTGCTCCGTGAAGTTTAAAGGTCAGAACCCACCCGCTAAGATAGCGGTGAAAAAGATTAGCAACATCTTCAATAAGGAAATCCTTTTGAAAAGGGCAATCCGTGAGTTGAAATTTATGAACTTTTTCAAGGGTCATAAAAACATTGTCAATTTAATTGATCTTGAGATAGTGACCAGCTCACCGTATGACGGGCTATATTGCTACCAGGAACTCATTGATTATGACCTGGCGAAAGTCATACATTCGTCCGTGCAGCTCTCGGAGTTCCACATCAAATATTTTCTATACCAGATTCTGTGCGGTCTAAAGTATATACATAGCGCAGATGTAATCCACCGAGATTTGAAGCCAGGAAACATCTTGTGCACTTTAAATGGGTGTCTGAAGATCTGCGATTTCGGTCTCGCTAGAGGTATTCATGCCGGGTTTTTCCAATGTCATTCGACTATACAGCCCCATATAACCAATTATGTTGCTACAAGATGGTACAGGGCGCCTGAGCTGCTTTTGTCCAACCAACCGTACAACAAATCCGTTGACATATGGGCCGTCGGATGCATTCTTGCAGAATTCTATGCTAGGAAGCCCGTATTCATGGGACGTGACTCCATGCATCAGATTTTTGAAATCATCAAAGTTTTGGGCACCCCTGATAAAGATCTTTTGATCAAGTTCGGTACTATTAAAGCCTGGAATCTCGGCAAAAGCAGTAATAACCCTGTATATAAGAAAATCCCATGGTCCAATATTTTCCCGTTTGCCTCGCATGAAGCTATTGATCTCATAGAGTCTCTACTCCATTGGGATTCGACGCACAGATTAAATGTGGAACAAGCCATATCACATCCGTTCCTGAACGAAGTAAGGAAGCCAGATGACGAACCTGTTTGTCTTCAAGGCCCTTTTGACTTCACTTATGAATTCGAGTTAAATTCAATGCCTAAATTAAGAGACTACTTGATTGAGGAAGTAAATAGTTTCAAAACCGAATTAACCTCCTCGTCTTTATAGTAGTAACTACACGTATAGGTATATCATATAATCTTATTTTTACCAGAATACTTCTTCTTTTTTTTGACGCCATGTAATGTTTTGCGGGTAACAAGAGAATGGTTTCCTGCTATTCTGTTTTAAATAACAATGAGTATACTTAACAGAGAATAACTTTAGTAGTGGCAAGGAAACAGAACAAGCCAGCCGTGTTTCCATTACAACATTCAACCTTCTCGCCTACATAAAATGGATCACTTGAAACCGGTGCAGAAGGGCAGAAGACGTGGCCTTTCCATCAATAGTCTTTCAGAGACTCAGCAATCCGCTATGAATAGTTCGCTGGACCATCTTCAAAATGACTTGAATAGGATAGATCTTCAATGGAATAGAATACTTTCAGACAACACTAATCCCTTAGAATTAGCGCTTGCATTTTTGGACGACACATCTGTGGGTCTAGGCCATAGATATGAAGAGTTCAACCAACTGAAGTCACAAATCGGTAGCCACTTACAAGATGTTGTCAATGAACATAGCCAAGTTTTTAATACTAACGTGGCTTCTTATGGAAAAGTAGTCAGCTCAATCATCCAAGCCCAAGAGCAGACTTTAAATCTAAAACATTGCTTGAGAGAAGCTAATAAGAAAATCACCACGGATAAAGGTTCTTTACAGGAATTAAATGATAACAACCTGAAGTACACAAGAATGATTGATGTCTTAGTCAACATTGAGGAGTTACTGCAAATTCCCGAAAAGATTGAGGAGAACATTAGGAAGGAGAATTTCCATCGAGTGCAAGTTTTATTGGAAAGGGGTTTTATACTAATGAACAACAAATCCTTAAAGACAGTGGAAATCTTGAAACCTATAAACCAGCAACTTGAATTACAAGAGCATATGCTATTTAACAATTTAATAGAAGAGATTCACGACATTATGTACTCCAAATCTACTAAAACGAATTTTACTCGAGTAACCAATGATGATATTTTCAAGATCATAAGTATCTCTCATAATGGTTTTACCAGCTTGGAAAACTACCTGTATAACATAGTCAATATCGACATCACGGAACACGCAAAAACAATAAACAGAAATCTCGAACAATTCATCCATGACCAATCGCTAAATAAAGGTGCTATCATGTTGCAAGAGAATGTTGCCACTCAACCATCACTGGAATCATCTGGAAAACAAGAAAATGAAGGTTTCAATAGAATCGCGTTCTTATCGAAAACCATCAATAATATTAATAAGTTACCTGTTGCATTCAACATCATAACGGAAAGAGCCAAAGAGGAAATACACAATATAATTGTTAAAAGCACGGAATCAATACGTTCAAAGCATCCATCTTTGCTTAAAATGGCCAGTAGTTTGAAAAATGACAACCAATTTGGTCTACCCGTACAGGACATACTATCTATTATTCTGAGGGAATGCTTTTGGGAGATCTTTTTGAAGTTACTTTATGCTATTCAATGTCATCGGGTTATTTTTGAAATGTCAAACATTCTGCAGCCAACTTCCTCGACCAAATCTGCTTACAAATTCAATAAAATATGGAGCAAAATGTTAGACGAAATAGAATTACTACTTGTAAGGTATATCAATAATCCCGAATTGCGAAGTAGTGATAACTCCAGCGCCAAATCAATAACTGTCACGACAAACAACGCCCCCAATTTACCCAAAAGAAAGAATCCCAAAATTTTTTCTTTGGAGTATAACATTGAGGACAATTCATCTGTGAAGGACCAAGCTTTTGAATTAAAAGCCTTATTAAAGGATATTTTTCCCGGATTTTCTGTTTCTTCGAACATGGATTTGGACTCTATTTATGTTAAAGATGAATCATTCGAACAAGATGAGCCTTTAATTCCTCCTTCTGTATTCAATATGAAAGTTATTCTAGATCCATTTTTACTATTTACGCAGTCAACGTCCACAATTACACCAGGGGTCTTAGAAGAAAATGCTGTTTCGTCTCTGACCTTTTTTGATGATTACGTGAATAAAAGTTTTCTTCCAAGAATTCAGATGACCATGAATTATTTGTTTACAATAGAAGTAGAATCTAATAATCCTTATGCGTTAGAACTATCCGATGAAAATCATAACATATTCAAAACAGCATTAGATTTCCAAAGACTATTTTACAACTTATTGAATGTTTTCAACACGGCAAATACATTCAGAGAGAAAATATCATACTGCATTTTAGATCTTTTAAGTCATTTTTACAATTACTATCTGGAACTATTTAATTCCCTAATTGGTACTTCTGATAGGCGCTTAAGTAGGAAAATAATCACAACGTGGTTGCAGAATAGCACTTTAATGGATCAAGAGCAAAAGATTTTGAATGGAGATGAGTCACTTTTCATTGAAGAGTCCAGAGAGTTGTTCAAAGATATACCTCATTTCTATCATCTCGGTAAAGGGTTGAATAAATCTGATTTATTCAATAACTTGACCTTGGATACAATCTTGCAGTTTTCAGCAAGCGTGATATGGATCTTATCTTGGCTGCCAGACTTAAAGAAGGCCATTAATATTGATGAAGTAAACCAAGAGCCCGTGATAGATGCCGATAAATTAAGGAGCAACTGGTCATTCTCTGAATCAATGGATCTGAACCTTATGAATTCAAATGCCAATACAAACTCATCAGGAAACTTGAAGATTTTGATGGATGAAAAGGCCTCTAAAAAATTTGATGATACTGTTAATGGGTTCAAAACGTTGAAATTAAAATTAATCACCATATTAAGATTCAATATTAGGGCCTTGTGTATATACGACATCGGGTCTTTCTTCCAGAATACTAAGATTTGGAATATGGATGTAGGAAGTATTGAATTAGATCAAAATATAGCTTCTCTAATTTCCGAATTAAGAAGGACTGAGAATAAAATAAAACAGCAATTATCAGAAAAAGAGAAAAATACAGTATTCATTGGCCTTGATATAGTCAATAACTACGCCCTGATTACTGGCGCAAAATCCATAAAAGTACTGAACCATAATGGGATTAAGAAAATGTTGAGAAATGTAAATGTCTTACAACATGCTTATAGAAACCTCTCTTCCGAGCCCTCAAAAATCAACATGAACGTTACAATGAACTTTTATTCTTTATGTGGATCCAATGAGACAGAACTATTCAATTATATAAGAGACAATGAATTGCCGCATTGTTCTGTCGACGATTTAAAAACGATATTGAGATTGCAATTTAGTGAGGAGATGCAGCGACAACTAAAAAGACAAAGCACTAATTCAACTAAAGGTTCCATCAAACCTTCGAATAAGAGGTATACTGAAGCTTTGGAAAAACTCAGTAAGCTCGAAAAAGAGCTGTCGAAAGAAAAGCCGCTTTCGAAAATGGGAAAGCTTAGAAGCAAATTGAAAAATGTCGACGCTACGAATGAAAGTGATACTCTTTGATTTATGTATGAATAATTTGATAAATAAACGAATAAATACTGGAATGATGACAAGCGAATAAACATTCTTTTAGTTCTATATTTGTCAAGATTTTTTCTTGTCCTACGATTTATTTTCAGCGCGCATCTCTCGTCTTGTTTGAGTTTTATCGAAATTTCGAATGAGAATCACTGAGGAGAATATTACACGAATGACACTAGGTTAAAAAAGATATACGTTCCAGCAGAGCTTACTTTAACGGAGCAACCAATAATGGAAGCTATATCTGATCCAACATTCAAGCATGCTAGATCGAGAAAGCAAGTCACTGAAGAATCACCATCGTTACTCACCGTCATTATAGAGATTGCACCAAAGTTATGGACAACGTTTGATGAAGAAGGAAATGAGAAAGGGAGTATAATAAAAGTGTTGGAGGCATTGATTGTATTTCTAAATGCACATTTAGCGTTCAATAGTGCTAACAAGGTAGCAGTGATTGCTGCATACTCTCAAGGTATCAAATATTTATATCCAGAGAGCACAACTGCTATAAAGGCATCTGAATTTGAACACAAAAACCGCAGTGATCTTAAAATTATCAACTCTGATATGTATAGACGGTTTAGGAACGTTGATGAAACGCTGGTCGAAGAAATATTTAAGCTGTTTGAATTAGAGAAAAAGCAGATTGAGCAAAATAGCCAACGAAGCACGCTAGCGGGTGCTATGTCAGCTGGGCTGACTTATGTGAACAGAATTTCAAAAGAATCAGTGACTACTTCTTTAAAGTCAAGGCTACTGGTTCTTACATGTGGGAGTGGCAGTAGTAAGGACGAAATTTTTCAATACATCCCTATAATGAATTGTATATTTTCTGCGACAAAAATGAAATGTCCCATCGATGTCGTAAAAATTGGTGGTTCTAAGGAAAGTACATTTTTACAACAAACAACGGATGCGACAAATGGTGTTTATTTACATGTGGATTCTACGGAAGGCTTAATCCAATATTTAGCAACCGCGATGTTCATCGATCCGTCATTAAGACCTATAATTGTCAAACCCAATCATGGATCTGTCGACTTCAGAACATCGTGCTATTTAACGGGAAGAGTTGTTGCCATTGGATTCATTTGTTCAGTATGTTTATGTGTTCTATCAGTCATACCGCCGGGAAATAAATGTCCCGCATGTGATTCTCAATTCGATGAGCATGTGATTGCAAAATTGAAGAGGAAGCCGGTTGTTCCAAGGCTGAAGGCTAAAAAGAAAGTAACGAAACCATAAATGAATAATTGACATTATCGTTATTCAAGCAATTAAATGGCGTGTCCATGCGTCGCTAAAGTACATAGAAAATAGATTAAAAACGTATAGACTCGGCATTCATAAAAACATTCTCAATTTAAATAAACGATAATGTTATGTTACTTTGAGATTTGGGAAAACACTCCTAGCGTTTTGAATAGACCACCGTCTATGTACTGTATGGGTGCATTATACATTAGTTATTCTCTGATCGGGTTCATAAGTCAACAACTTTGGATAAAATGCAATAATATAACGTAGAGCTCATCAAGACAGGTTTAGCGGTAGGACAATAAACAATGAAAAGACGAGAAAGCCAGGCTCCTGATTCTGTTTTTGGTCAGTCCCGTGCATTTGCTTTGTCTGATTCTTCAGTAAATCCCGATGTCATTAAATACCTGAGCAGTGTTAGGCAAGAGGCACTAAGAACTAATGCCATATCAGTCAAGAATCAAATGGATGTACAGAAAAGGATGCGCCACAAATCCAGCATGTATGATGATGAGGATGAACATACCACCAAAAGAAATGCTATCCCGCCGCCCTTGGTTAAACTTCAAAATAATGTAAACATATGGATAGAATGGTTTAACACTGTAAAAGCAACGGTACTGACGAGCGCCTACGAATTTACCGGTTATGACGACAAAACACTGGATCTATTATTGGTTTACCTGAAGAATTATTTGAAAGATATACCTAGCAAAAGTACTACAGTTGAAAAAATTATGAATATCCTCAATCAAAACTTCTTTCCTGCGGAATTGGAACAGCAGGATAATGAATTTGAGATTGATGAAGAATGGGTACAGGATATTTTAATGAAGTTGGCGAAAACTAGTTTTAATAGTGTTGAGGATATAAAGAATATTATCACTGAAGGAGATAAACATGAACTGAGTGGGTACAACCAATGGTTCAAATACATTATAAACAATGAGCCACGACATGCTACGTTTTGTGACAAAATTAAATTTAAGCAGTTATGGGTCCTAGTTAAATATATGTCCAATACATGGATAAAAGAAATCTACAAGAAAGGGAAACACTATCGCAGCCTACAAGGTTGGTTATTTTATATACTGGTACATATACCCGAAAAACTTACGGCAGAGTACACCAGCATTTTGAGGGATTTAGGAAAGAAGTGCCTTGAATTAATTCAAAAGAAACCTATTGGGGTTTATAAGGATGAAATAATACTTCCGATGGAGATGCGTGAATTAGATCTCAAGATACCATCTACAATTAAAGATGTAACGATAATAGAACTGACCATTTGTGTTGTAGCAGTCAACTATGGTCAAAAGGACTTGATAGAATAGAATAGACAAATGTTATATATACAGATTCTTCTACAGATAAGCGATAGTGCTGTTACAGCAGCTTGACTTTTTTTGCCAGTACTGATACGCAGAAGATAAACCGCGGCCTGAGAAAAATTGAGCATACACAATGAGCGATGGTGTAGCCATACTAGGGCATCGATCAGTGCCATCAGCTTCTAACGATTACCATTCATATTGCAAAGCTGTTAACTTCTTAAAATTTTCTCGTCTACTAAACTCTCTAAAAAACAAGTATGTCTGAAGAATTCCCAACTCCCCAACTAATCGATGATTTGGAGCAACATCCACAGCATGATAATGCTCGTGTCGTGAAGGATTTGCTTGCAGGTACAGCAGGTGGTATTGCACAAGTGCTAGTTGGTCAACCTTTTGACACGACAAAAGTTCGACTTCAGACATCGAGCACTCCAACCACTGCCATGGAAGTAGTCAAAAAGCTGCTTGCTAATGAGGGCCCTCGTGGGTTTTACAAAGGAACTCTCATCCCGTTAATCGGTGTTGGTGCATGTGTTTCACTACAATTTGGTGTTAATGAAGCTATGAAGAGATTCTTTCATCAGCGTAACACTAATGAATCTTCAACTTTGTCACTACCACAATATTATGCATGTGGTGTCACAGGCGGTATAGTGAACTCATTCTTGGCGTCTCCAATTGAGCATATTAGAATTCGCTTGCAAACGCAAACTGGTTCAGGTGCCGACGCAGAATTCAAGGGACCTTTAGATTGCATCAAGAAACTGAGAAATAACAAAGGATTGCTACGTGGTTTGACACCCACAATATTGAGAGAAGGTCATGGATGCGGTACGTATTTTTTAGTATATGAAGCACTGATTGCGAACCAAATAAACAGCAAACATGGACTGGAAAGAAAGGACATTCCTGCGTGGAAACTGTGTATTTTTGGAGCATTATCCGGTACTGCCTTGTGGTTGATGGTATATCCGTTAGATGTTATTAAGTCCGTCATGCAGACGGATAATTTACAAAAGCCCAAGTTTGGTAACTCTATTCCCAGTGTTGCGAAGAATTTATACTCCAGGGGAGGCATTGCAGCCTTTTTCAAAGGATTCGGACCTACCATGCTAAGAGCAGCACCAGCTAATGGAGCCACTTTTGCCACATTTGAATTGGCAATGAGATTATTAGGCTGAAAACACCGCAATATATATGAACTAGTATTTAAGAAAAAAGTATTATCTAATTTGTGATTTGATATTTTATCTTCTCACCCTTAATCGCTGCTAGCTCACCTATATACTACGTAGTAGTAATTTTGCATTGGTAATTCCTATCACAACGGTCTTCACTTTTACTCTTCCAATCTTCTCAGCAGATATTCCACTTCAACTTCTTTTGTAATAGGAATAACGATTTCCTTGTAAATTTTTACCAAGTATTCAGGAGTAATTCTTCTTTCACCTGACTTTTTAGTGGGATCCACACCGTAGACTTCAGCTTTCTTAGTTAATCTTTCTAAAATTTTTTCTTCAACGGCAGAATTGGTGATATTCTCCATTATTCCCTCGACATCCTTATCATTGATCAGTTTCGTGTATAACGGAATATCTGATTGGAACTTGGCTTCAGCAACAAATTTACCAAAATGAATCCTTCTACTCAAGCTTTGCAAACACTCTATATCCCTCGTGGCAACAGAACCAAAGTTGTTCTTGTCATCACCATCATTTTTCGAGATTAATGGTATGATTTTTTCAATGTAAACTCTTTTAATCTTATCGTTATAATTGACCTCTGGAGCATAGGGCGCCAAAATTTGTGGGTAGTTGATGCTCGGTAAGAATGATTTTTGAATCTTGTCAGGGAAGAAGGGAGTCTCATCAGGAGATTCAAATCTTCTTATTCGAGAATGCGCAATTTCGAGATTCGAAAGGGCCCAATCTAAAAATGAACCTTTGAAATCTGGTATTTCCAAACCTGGATGGTTTTCCTTATACACTGAAGGACATGTTGCAAAATGTGATCTCTCAATAAACTTGAAGATAATCGAATCTTCCATTCTCACTAATTCATCTCTAATATTTTGTAAGTTTAAAACAGTTTCTGGTTTGGTGAAATCCATATCTTATACCAAATTTATATAGGTGCCGGTTTTAATTGTTAGTGAAGGTAGGTTGACGTTTCACTTGTGAAATAGATGAACTTTATCTTCTCTTCGAGCTTTCAAAACTGTACAGATATTTATAAAATTTACGATGAAAAGGAAGTGGAAATGCAAACAGGAAGCTTCGAAGAAAAAGTTAATCTGGAAAACAGCATTGAAAAAAAAAGACAAAAAAGGTAAAAAGGTAAAACGATAATGGAGGCTTAACATGTTTATTATGAATATATAATAAGTGGGGGAAAGAGTGTATAGATGTGTCACTGAAAGAATATATAGTACGGTGATCCCGTTTCGCAGGCAGCGTAATGCGTGATTTTACTTAGTTGTTTGCAATTTTCGTATCATTTCTTCATTATTCTTGGCTTCTCTATCTAAATCCTCTTTTGATTTGTAAAGACCCCAGGTCCTGAACCACAAAAACCGTCTCAACCGTGAAAATTTATCAGTATCTAGACCATAATTTGTGTATGACTGAATCAAATGTAATTCACTTTCCTCATGGGTAAATTCGGCCTTGCTTAAGGATTCCTGGATTTTCGTTAATAGTGCAGCACCTTCGATGCATATGGCGAGGCCACCAACTATGCCAATAATAGTCCACGGATTGAGGTTTTCTTTGATTTTTTCATTTTTCATACTATTTGCATCCTCCCAAGTCCCAGCATTCCAATATTCATACTGCGCATTGGAGTGGTAGCCATACGAGCCTGCATATTGATAGTTTTCAGTATTTATGTTGGAAGATGGTGAATATGGTGTGGTCCAACCTTGTTTTGTGGTATCGTATATGATTTTTTTCTTTGGGTCACAAAGAATATCATATGCTTGAGAAATGACTTTAAATCTATATAGTTTCTCGCTTGACGTTAGCAGCAATGGTGATTTACTACTACTACTATCGTTAACTTTATCTGAGCTGAATATCAGGATGTTATCAGAATGATCAGGATGGTACATTTTGACATAGCGGTGATATTTTTTCTTTAATGATTTCCTATCCAACTTGGAACTTCCAGATCCAACTTTTGAAATGCCGAATATATCGTAAGGAGTTGGTTCTTTTAGTTTAGGCCATTGCTCATCCTTTATGGGAAGTTTCTTGTTGCCATTCCGATCGTTTATTGTGGCGTACTCAGCTATAAAAGTGATTTGTAGGGGAGACTTTTCTATACATGGTACGCGCCACTTGACTATGAATGGATATATGAACTTACTCTGCAACATAATAAAAAATGTGCAAGTAGCAATTTATGGTGGGTAGGCAAGATATGTAACCAAGTAGTAACATAAAGAAACAACGTTTTTGATTGTCATTATATTGCCGATGCAACGTCTTCTCTTCCATTATTACCGATCATTCCTGACAGGGGTGGTGCTAATACCCGGAGACCCTGAGCTTTTCTTTTTTTTCTTCTGAAATGAAAAAGTTCTGTTCCAATTTGAAAATTAGATCTACAAGCCATTGTGTACTTCTTTGATGAGATGTAGCATAGAGGAGTAAGAGATACATAGGCAATAGTGAAAGGGGAAAATGACGACTAAGTGGGATCAAAAGGGGATGGACATTGCATATGAGGAAGCTGCTCTGGGTTACAAAGAAGGCGGTGTTCCTATTGGCGGATGTCTTATCAATAATAAAGACGGAAGTATTCTGGGTCGTGGCCATAACATGAGATTTCAAAAGGGATCTGCCACATTGCACGGTGAGATTTCCACTTTGGAAAACTGTGGGAGACTAGAGGGTAAAGTGTACAAGGATACCACTTTGTATACCACTTTGTCTCCATGCGACATGTGTACAGGTGCCATCATCATGTATGGTATTCCACGCTGTGTCGTCGGTGAGAACGTCAATTTCAAAAGTGAGGGAGAGAAATATTTACAAAGTAGGGGTCACGAAGTTGTTGTTATTGACGATGAAAGATGTAAAAAAATCATGAAACAATTTATCGATGAAAGACCTCAGGATTGGTTTGAGGACATCGGTGAGTAGATCATGCCGCACGCTGTACTTACGTATTTATGTTATATATGTATTGCATGCACATTCTGTGAAGAATTAATAAAAAATATAATAAAGAGATGATAGACGACTTAGGATATCTTGCGTTTGCCATTTTATTACCGGAGAATACTAGAACAGGGGGGAAAGAAGTTGTCTACTGTTTGGTTGTTTCGGTCTCAACTTCGGTGGTCGTCTCAACCACAGTTTCAGTTTTGCCCTTTGAAGCGCTAGACGATGGTGGAGCTATTTGCTGAGGGAAAGCCAAGTTCATGTAACAAACACACAGCCCAATTAGACTCATAAATAGCTTGATCACGGGAGGTTGGTCCATAGTGGATGGGGTCTTGTCTTCCTTGTAGGCGGCAACGATGTCTTCGTCGGTGTTAAGATAGTAGTGTACACTTTGAATCAAGGAAAACCACGCGATGAACTTGTTTCTCAAGAAAATAGCGGCCATTGGCATCGATTGATTAACCACACCAGATATGCTTGGTGTAGCAGTATATAGCCCTTTTGGTGGTGCAATTTTCTTGTACCTGCGGTAAAAAGGGACGGATAGAACTGTTAGTAAATGCTGACTGTATTCATCCAAATGAAAGAAATCGTGTGGGAAACATACGAAACACAGAGGTCCGGTCTTGCAACGTTATTCAAAGTCATATTTTAGCGGCGGGATTGACAGCGGCTTCTTCTTGTTCCTTTTTGTCTTTGAAATTGAATCATCCTTATTCATCAAGCTTCTGTTCAGATTACTTTCCACTGAATTTTTTTTTTCGTTTTCATGTTGTGCGCTACGAAGGAGGAAAGTGTGAAATAAGCCCAAACTCATTAATCATCGCTACCGAGAGAAGAAGTACAAGAAACTAAATCAAGATTATAACAAAAACAATTATCGATACATTAATGAAGGCGTGCATACCCATTCATACTAATGTTAATGTTCGTCTCTATCATGGTATCTCCAAACTGACACCTGAGATACAGACCCGAAATTGTCTTCGGTCAATAAGCGTTCTTTGGCACCTAGTCGTACTTACACCATGAGCCCAGCTACTAACAGACCCTCGCTCCTGAGTAACGACTACAAAGGTGCACCTTTTCTATCTATATACACATTAATGTACGCACCTAGTCAATGTAGCCGCCAAACGGGCGCGGGCGCCCGTTCTCTCCTTTGTTCGTCCAAAGAGACAGGAACACACATTAATCTTTTGTCACGGCCGGTCTGGCGGACTCAGGAGTGCGGCGTTTGCTTAATCGGAGGGGATAATAAAATCTCGGTGACACAAGAATGAAGTCATAGACTCCAACGATTACGTGCCGACAGGAAAACCTTCGTGCGCGTTTATCGGAGCCGGTGTCTTAACTTCCGTTTAAAGCAATCCGGGTGCGGACGTACTGTGTGGTCTTTTACTTTTTTTTTTCATTTTTTTTCAACCTGCTTGCGCCAGGAACTGCCGCAGTGCCTCAGCTGCAAAGCCGACGTCGGACAGATAGGCGATCTTCGGCTCGGCCGACAAATCCCCTAGATACTATTGGTCAGTCGAGGTATCGGCCGCGTGGAACTACCGGGAATTACTACACAGACAATTAGAAATTTGATTGGAAACCTTGTTCTAGAACTTGGCGATTGCTGACAAAGAAGAAAAGGGCCTATTGTTGTTGCCTCTTTTGTTGTCTTTGCTGTATTGTTTTTGCCGGTGTTCCTTGTGTCTTTTGAGGGAGGTTTGTACTATTATTATCGTTCTCGCTATTATATTTTATTCATTTTCTCTTTGCGTAATGTAACGGTCCTAAACAAAGTTTGTTTTTTTTCGCTCTTGCATTTTCCTTTTCTGTTCTCTCTTATTTGCTAACAGTAGTTTTAGAATTTTTACTTAAATATAGCATTGTTTTCGAGTGTTTATTATTCTTTCTTTTACATCCCTCAACAGTTCTCGAAGATAGTTATATATATATATATATATATATACTTTCGGTACTATTATAACCTATTCTTTATTCCTCTTGTTATTCAGAAATCACCATTAATATTTCAAACAATAGAGTTGAATAGAGTTGCTCAGCACATAAAGTATACTATAGAACGCACTTAGACATTTACAATGAATCCTAAATCGTCCACTCCCAAGATTCCAAGACCTAAGAACGCTTTTATTCTGTTCAGACAGCACTACCATAGGATTTTGATAGACGAATGGACCGCTCAAGGCGTGGAAATACCCCACAATTCCAACATTTCCAAAATTATTGGAACCAAATGGAAGGGTTTACAACCAGAAGAAAAGGCCCACTGGGAGGATCTGGCGAAGAAGGAAAAACTAGAACACGAGAGGAAGTATCCTGAGTATAAATACAAGCCAATAAGAAAGTCGAAGAAGAAGCAACTACTTTTAAAGGAAGTTGAAGAACAGCAGCAGCAGCAAACGCAACAAGCACAAACACAGCCACAGCCACAGTTACAACAGCCTTTCAACAATAATATTGTTTTGATGAAAAGGGCACATTCCCTCTCACCATCTTCTTCCGTCTCAAGCTCGAACAGCTACCAGTTCCAGCTGAACAATGATTTTAGAAGATTGCCTATTCCATCTGTTAGCTCTCCCAACTATATGGTTTCTAGGCCTTTGAATGGGTTGCCTTTGGCACACGACAAAGCAGTAAGAGATCTACCGCAACTGTCATCTCAATTTCATTCTATCCCACATTATTCCGCTCCGCATGACTCTGCGACGAGACATCATTATCTCAACATTGCGCAAGCTCAACCAAGAGCTAACTCTACTCCACAATTGCCCTTAATTTCATCCATAATTAACAGCAGCAACCAAACATCGGTCACAAATAGTACGGCAACAACAACAACAACTGCAACATCATCTCCTAGTAAACTCTCCTCTTCCCCCAACTCTTCTATATTCGAGAACAATAGATTGAACAGTATCAACAACTCTAACCAATATCTTCCACCACCCCTATTGCCCTCTCTGCAAGACTTTCAATTGGATCAATACCAGCAGCTCAAGCAAATGGGGCCAACGTATATCGTCAAGCCATTATCTCATACCAGGAATAACCTGTTATCTACAACTACCCCTACGCACCACCACATTCCTCATATTCCAAATCAAAACATTCCACTTCATCAAATAATAAATTCGAACAATGAAGTCACTGCCAAAACTAGTCTAGTTTCTCCAAAATGATTCTTTTTAAATTCATTTCATTCATTTCCCGTTATATCACATTTTATCATATTCCCTTTAGCTGATCATATATGCATTAGACTCTTGTCCAATAAAAGTTTAAGTTGTTTTAAAAGAACAAGAGAAAGTTAGGAAAAAAATACACCAGGTAAGAGCAGACGAAGTCAAAACAAAATAAAGTACAAGTACGAGACAAAAATAGAAAAGAAAAGTAATACTTATAAATCTTATTTGTATATATCAAATTATATTCTCAGTTTTCACGTATATATTCACTGCACTAATATCATTCTATCCTACAAAAGAAAGTAAATTAAGTTTTATTGTATTATTATTAAACATAGTTGACTTTTCGGCTATTTTTCAAGCTCTTGTCCCAGAAAAAAACGTTGGTAAAATACTGCACACATACATATATATATATATATATATTAGTAAATGGAAATAACCAAAATGGACTGCAAGATATTAGTGTTAGGCGCGGGTGGTCTAGGTTGTGAAATCCTCAAAAATTTGGCGATGCTAAGTTTTGTCAAGCAGGTTCATATTGTTGATATGGATACTATCGAATTGACAAATTTAAACAGACAATTTCTTTTCCGTGATGCAGACATAGATAAGCCAAAAGCTCAGGTAGCAGCCCAATATGTAAACTCACGATTTCCTCAGCTGCAGGTCGTTCCTCATGTGCAGGACCTTACCACTCTACCCCCGAGCTTTTATAAGGACTTCCAATTTATCATCTCGGGACTGGATGCCATTGAACCACGTCGTTACATCAATGAAATTCTCGTGAAGCTCACCTTGGAATCCAATTATGAAATTTGTATCCCCTTCATAGATGGTGGAACAGAGGGCCTCAAGGGTCATGTAAAGACAATCATCCCGGGCATCACTGCATGTTGGGAATGTTCCATCGATACCTTGCCTTCACAACAGGATACCGTACCAATGTGCACGATCGCCAACAACCCTCGCTGCATCGAGCACATTGTTGAGTACGTCTCAACGGTAAAATACCCCGAGCTAGATGTTGAGTCTACGGCGAATGTTGAATTTATTTTGGAGAAGTGCTACGAAAGAGCTGCAAGATTTAACATCTCTACGGAGAAGCTATCAACAGAATTTATCCTGGGTATAATCAAGAGTATCATACCGAGTGTAAGCACTACAAATGCAATGGTTGCCGCCACATGCTGCACACAGATGGTTAAGATATACAATGATCTAATCGACTTGGAAAACGGTAATAATTTTACTCTGATTAACTGCTCCGAAGGTTGCTTTATGTATAGCTTTAAGTTCGAACGGTTACCCGGCTGTCAGGTTTGCTCTTGCGATTCCAACTAATATTACTAATGAATAAGAACCATTTGTCAGTATCACTTAGTTGATACTTTGCAAAATCAAGTCTCTGGAAAATCTCGTATATGTGATTGAACATTAAAAGGTATGCAGACTAAATTATTGTTTACCAGACTACGCTTTAGACTTCCTCCCACCACTTTGCATCATTTTCCCCTCAGATGTTTCCCACTGCAGAGATCTTTTTACTCCGATTTGGCCATTAACGAGCCTTTAATTACACCGAAAAGAATAATAAATGAGACACCTGGATTGAACTTGTCTATTTCTGAAAGAGCTTCGAACAGACTAGCTGAAATTTACCGCGATAATAATGAGAATTTAAGAATTAGCGTGGAAAGTGGCGGTTGTCACGGTTTTCAATACAACTTGACCCTAGAACCCGCTTCCAAGTCTGATATGAAGACTGATGCAAAAGATAAAGAGTTTTCCGATAGTCTCGATGGTGATGATGAGCCTACAGATATAATATACGTGTTACCCGAAGACGAGGGTCGCGTTATCATAGACAATAAATCGTTAGACATTTTGAATAACACTACTTTGACATATACTAATGAATTGATTGGTTCTTCGTTCAAAATAGTCAATGGCAGGTTGAAAAGTAGTTGCGGATGTGGAAGTAGCTTCGATATCGAAAGCTAGAATGAATTATATCCATTCCTGTACATAATATACCCTGGACGCGGCAAGGCATTCTTTATTTAATTATCAATCGTTAGTTTGAAGTTTGTAAAAGTATTATGGATCATAAACACTGTGTTGTTTGGGTGACGACGTTATAGTTAAATAATCAACTTGAACTCTTTTACAGTCCATAAAATTCCATGAGTTCGACTATATCTTCGACCTTATTGTCATTTCTTAATGTCTTCATCCGAGAACTACCTTCCATCTCATATATCCAATACTGGTAGTTCTCTTCGTTGTACATTTCTACGAACTCATGCTCTTTTATAAGTTGTTCAGAATCATCATCTTCATGAATATTAAAGGGATCATCTTGGCTTAAATCATTGTCTTGATATTGTATTGCGGAAAATTGCTTCGCAACACACCAGGTCAAGTACGTGTAAAATCTACTCATCAATAAGTCGTTATATCCACCCCCTCCGAGTAGGAATATGTGCGCTTGTGAATATCTCTTTATGAAATTTATGATGGTTTCAGAAAGTCCTCTTACAGTCAATTGCCATTCGTTGAATCTATCACCTAGAAGCCCATCACCACCACATTCAATTATTAAAACTTCAGGATCGTGCTTATCTATTAGAGGGTTGATAATTTTGGATGCGATCAAATTCAAATAACTGTCATCGCAACCGTGCTTTAAAGGTATATTAACCACGTTCTTACCCCCTCGTGAATCATCTAAGGAGCCTGTTCCAGGGAAAAACCCAGGCTCGTAAATATGTACTGAAATTGTTTGTATTTGTTTAGAGTATTGAAAAGCCTTTTCCACACCGTCACCATGATGTAAGTCGAAGTCAAGATAGGTGATTTTATTCAGCTTTATTTTCCGCAATCTTTGAATTAACAATACCACGTCATTTATGTAGCAAAATCCGCTTGCCCTTTGTTTGAAAGCATGGTGCCTTCCACCATCCCAATTTATACCTATAAGACGGTCTGCCGGTGAAAGATGCTCCAGCAACCTCAAAGTCGCACCCGTAGTCACTTGACAGTACATAGGAAGGTACGAGAAAATTGGGCAATCTCCTTCTAAGTTATACTGTTTTGCTTTAGAGTCTAGGATATAAGAATCTGTTGTTCCGTCATCTACTATCACGTCATCGTCACTACCGCTGTCGCTGCCATTTTCAAGCGTCGCTAAATGACTCTGATAATAATTATAGAGATCTTCTCTTGAAGTGAACCTTTGAAGATCTTGTGATGGTTCGTGGTTAACTTTTTCGTTCCAGTTATCAGCCATTTCAATCAGCTCACTCCATTTAGCCTCTACTATGTTATCGTTTATATCTTGCGGCAACATTTTATTGAATCTGCTATTGATCAAATAATCGATATATTCTCTCGAATGAAACTCAAGTAGCTCGGCCTTCTTAACATATGGAAACGATAGTACATTGTCAAAACACTGAAGAAGATTGTAAGCGTTTAATAGAGAATATGTTAGTTGTGATTTTTGGTGATTGTTGCATGGGAGTAAATCTGCAACTTGAGATTGAAAGATTGACGTTGATATGACCAGCTTTGACATGATGTTGTTCACGAGTCATCAAATGTTTGCTGATAAATGTTTTTATAGTTCTTAATTTATGTTTCGCTTCCTTTTTTTCACTTTTTTTATGTATCTGTTTTACTTACTTCCAAGATTGTTCCCAAACAAGTTCAATAAAAGCGCTTAGCTATCTAAAAATACGTACACACATACTGCATATATAAACATATTTATTATCCTAATTCAATTCTTTAGCAGCCCAGGTTGGTAAGATGAAAGAAGCTTCATGAATTTTCTTGTTATAATATCTGTATACTTCTTCCTCCTTTTCATCAGAGATTTCACGTAGTGGCTTTTTCACATTGCAGTTTTTATCTTTGGAACAAACCATAAAACCAATTGTACCAGTTGGATAAGTTGGGATGGTAACGAATGAATATTCTGCAACGGGGAAAACTTCGGAACAAGCCTTTTTTAGGTCCTTAATAATTGGCAGGTGAATCCACATACTTTCAGCCTGAGTTGTGATTACGCCCCTTTCTGTCAAGGCACTGTTCAACAGCTCGAAATATTCCTTCTGGAACAAAGTCTCAGCTGGACCTTCTGGGTCAGAAGAATCAGTAATGATTACATCAAAAGTGTTTTGATAATCTCTCAGGAATTGGAAACCATCGCCAATGTGCGTCTTAACCTTTGGGTGGGAATAGGATGCAGCCATCTCTGGCAAAAACTCCTTTGATAATCTGATAACAGCCTCATCGATGTCACATAACCAAGCTTCCTCCACAGATTCGTGCTTAACAACTTCTCTTAAGACACCTCCATCACCCCCGCCGATAACAAGGACTTTTTTAGGATTTGGATGGGAGTTTAAGGCAAGATGAGCAATCATTTCTTGGTATGCAAACTCATCGCGTTCGGTGGCTTGAATGACATTATCTAAGACTAACACGTTACCATAAGTAGTAGATTTGAAGATCAAAACGTCTTGATATTTTGATTTTTCGTGGTGCAAAACTTTTTCCACTTTTAAGGTCATGGCTTGACCTGGCCACATGGTATCAGATATTTCTCTGAACCAGCCGTCTACAATAGTTGGGTGCGTGATTTCTTGTGCCATTTGATTTGTTATCTAACAATACTTACTCTTCTCACCTTAAATACTGTACCTAACGTAAAACAGAATAATTCATCAATTCAGTTGATCTCATAGGTATTCTTTACCTGTCAGTAACATTTTTAGAGAAAAAAATGAAAGTTGAAAAAAATTTTTTTCTCAAGCAAAGAAATGAGGAGATCCTGAAACCAGGCAGGTGCAGAACATTGATGTAGGTAATCGCGTTTGTATATTGCCCTCAACTTGTATTCACGAGCAGGCATTTAATGCTTAAAAACCGCAATTACAACTTTTGCGAAATCTTGCAACGATTTTTTCTGTCAGAAAGTAATTGTAAGTAGTTATTTTTTTAAAACTTAAAATTAATGTTACCTATTAAGGAACTTTTGATGTTAGAAAGGAAAGAAACTCCTAACAAAAGCAGGGAGACGATAATATTAACCCAATTGAACTCTTTTATAGATGGTGGAAGGAGACTCTTACGTGGAGACTTTAGACTCCATGATTGAAATATTCAAGGATTACAAACCCGGTTCCATAACTTTGGAAAATATAACAAGACTTTGTCAAACTTTAGGTCTCGAATCCTTCACAGAGGAACTGAGTAACGAACTTTCAAGACTATCTACTGCATCGAAAATCATCGTGATTGATGTTGACTACAATAAGAAGCAAGATAGAATTCAAGACGTCAAACTGGTACTAGCATCTAATTTTGATAATTTTGACTATTTTAACCAGAGAGATGGCAAACAAGAAAAATTTAACATTCTTTTAAACTCCTTAACAAACTACCCTGATTTGAAAGCTTTTCATAGTAATTTGAAATTTTTATATCTTTTAGATGCATACTCCCATATCGAGTCTGAGTCATCCTCACATAATAATGCTTCTGCTGACAAAAGCATAGACTCAAGCAACAATTCTCTCAACAACCAAGGTAAGCTTGATTTGTTCAAGTATTTTACGGAACTATCACACTATATCAGGCAGTATTTCCAAGACAATTTATGGGACTTTACAGTTAGGACCAATTTAAATGACAAGTTTGGGATTTATATTTTAACACAGGATCAGAACGGCAAGGAGGTGCCTTTGGCTAAGGTTTATTTAGATGAGAACAAGAGCAATTCACAGTATAGATTTTATGAATACATATATTCACAAGAAACTAAATCCTGGATAAATGAATCTGCTGAGAATTTCTCTAACGGAATATCTTTAGTTATGGAGATTTCAGCAAACACTCAAAAGAATAATTATACGGATTTGATTTGGTTTCCTGAAGATTTCATATCATCAGAGTTAATTATAGAGAAAGTTTCAAGTTCATCAAATTCGCCTTCTTCCCCGCCCATCATTGATTTATTTTCGAACAATAACTACAATAGTAAAATACATCTCATGAACGATTTTACAACGAAGTTAATCAATATTAAAAAATTTGACATTAGCAATGATAATCTAGATTTGATTGCTGAAATACTAAAATGGGTTCAATGGTCCAGAATAGTCCTCCAAAATGTCTTTAAGCTAGTATCCACTCCTAATTCGAAATTGAATTCGCCAGAATTTGAAGCGGATCATTCAGCTCCATTTTCCAATTTGAATAAAGACAAAACCTCAACAGCATCTAATACTGAGCCAATTTCAAAAACTAATCGGCACGGAAGTGTGGTAGAGGCATCCAGAAGAAGGCGTTCATCAACGAATAAAAGCAAACGTCCCAGTATAACCGAGGCGATGATGCTGAAAGAGGAAGGTCTCCAGCAATTTAATTTGCATGAAATTTTATCCGAACCCGTTATAGAAGAAGAAAATGGAGATGGTATCAAAGAGCAGTCTGCAACGACAAATGGTGGTAGTGGCCTCAGATTTACTGCTTCTGTTTCGAATCAAGAGAACGGAGAAACCGACAATACGATGGACAACCAAAGTGTTCCACAACGTACTAATTCGGAGTATAATGGTGCACCAGCAGGTGAAGTAGACATTGAAATGAAAGACGTTAGTTCTAAGGCTAAGGAAGCTGACTCATCGGTTTTACAATTAATTGTCAGTGAAGACCGTATCATTCTCGATAATATTTCTGAATGCAACTTGTATGATGACGTAACATGCTGGAACAGGTTTGTTGAAAAATTCCAGAATATTGTCAGCTAACAATCTCAATTATGATGTGGTTTAAGTTTATATTAAATGCCAGTAGCATTCGATGAGATTTAGGCCTACATATACTGGATAGTGTATTAACTGGATTTATTTAGTTGGGCCTAGATTCCACAGATTAAGATTCAATGACTTTGTTTGCAAATTCAGGCATTTACTACCCTTATTATCCTTTACATAAATGAAGAATAGTTCTATTATTGTGAGTAATATTATAAAAAGAGAAAGGCTTAATATATAATTCATTAACACGTTAGGTGAAGAACGGTACCTTTATATTGATAAATGAACCCTTTTCAATTTTTTGTTCTCTTTCTATAATAGAGTTTACGTATCGAGCTCTATGAAGGACTAATAATTACTCTTTCTTGTGCTTGAATTGCGAGTGGTGTGTCATTTAAAATACGCCTACTTTTTTTTCCTGGAGAATATAAAGCAGAAGTTGGAAAATAAATTCTGTCGATGATAATTTTTTTGAAAAGAAAGTCCCTAGTACTTTAAGTGTATGTATTGAATATTTCTATCTTCGAGACAACTATAAACCCAATTATGCAGAATATCAAAGTAGGCAGAAGTGGTATTCCCGCCATTCAAAAGGATACTGTATTGCCCTCGTTAGCCGTAAGGCTTACTACTAAAGTAATGCGGTTATTGTTCATCGCAAAAATGCTCCAATATTCATTTATATCGTTTAAGCTGTGGACACCGGATACTGATATAAATTGGATCATAGCATATTCAGTCATTGTCTCGATTTGGGGGTTTGCGGTGTGGATGGAAAGATCATATAGAAATAAGATGAATTTACAACCTCCCAGGTGTACAAAAATAAGATGCTCTCGTTGTAATACAAGAAAAAGATACCCCAAATTGTTCAAGTGTAAACAGTGGGTATATTTTCTTCTCTTATTCGTTACTTTAACCCTTTTTAACTTCGTTGTTCAGCTGGCATATACTGCAAAAGAAATGATTACTTCGGGAGTTGACATTCGTTATGAAGAAAAAAAAATTGGTGAGGACGAAATCACACCGTTACTCTTATTATCACTAGCTACTGGTGCTTTAATCCATTTAATGATAGCTCGTACATTTAAGAATTATTACTTACATAATGGCCCATTTGAAACTGATAATGAGACTTATGCCGATGAAAAGCAGTCAGTGAGTGAAAAGGTCATAATCTAACTTTGGTTTAGTCTTAATATTAAGAAATGAATGACTTTGTGTTGGAATAAGTGATTACTGCTATACATTTATTCGTATAAATTGGTGTTGATGATGACGAACATTCTTTAACATGATACTAATGATGTTGGGTAAATGAATACAAACATTCTTATGATGACAAACATTCTTTAACATGATACTAATGATGTCGGGCAAATAAATACAAACATTTTTATGATTATACCAATTAAATTGGAGCAGGCAAGTTCTATTAGTTGAATTTCCTGCATTAGTAAGATAAAGGTCTATTAATTGTCCAGAACTTAGTATATAAGAAGATGAGTTATCATCCAAATCTTCTTACCAATGTTCCGAGTTATGTCTGAACCATTGGGTTTAATATAACCAATCAGCGTGTGTTTTAAATACCTCTCTTATATAGAATAACAAGGAACGACTTATTCTTAATTATCACAACTTACTGAACAACTAATTATCAACACTTTGAGATAATTATTGGGTTCCCATTTGTTGATAAAGGCAATATTATTTGGTATGTGGAATAAACTAAATCTGTAATCCTACATAATTCTGTATATGCTTTTATTGTCATTTTATATGTTGTCAGTCATTACCCTATTACATTATCAATCCTTGCATTTCAGCTTCCACTTATTTCGATGACAGCTTCTCATAACTTCTGTCATCTTCTAACACCGTATATGATAATGTACTAGTAGTATGACTACTCGTTGATAGACGATAGTTGATTTTCATTTCAACAATACTAGTAATGTAAATATTAGTTAGTAGATGATAGTTGATTTATATTACAACAATATGAATAAATGTATAGTAGTAATCACTTATTCCAACATATAGGACAAGAAGTTTTGAATTTAGAACAAGAGGTTCCCCTAATACTTAAATAATTAAGGCCACTACGGGAAGAACATATAGAGTATTCTGGGCACTATGGCCGAGTGGTTAAGGCGACAGACTTGAAATCTGTTGGGCTCTGCCCGCGCTGGTTCAAATCCTGCTGGTGTCGTTATTTTTTAATTATTCTTAATAAATACTGTGTAAGTTTTTTATTAGCAGTTAACTGACACTACTGGCATATTTTATTTTGAAAAAGAGTAGAGCCGTCATAAGGCCATATCTTTTTTTGACGTTCTCTTCTTTTTCTGCTTTTTTGGTAAAACTACTCTTGTGTATGAACATTCGGCGAACTGAAAGTGTTACACGAAAGCGATAACATGGCATGATGAAAAAAGTTAATCAGTTTAAGTATAACTTACATTCTATGTGTTTTTAACCAATGCTAAGCTTTTGCACTTGTAGTAGTAAATTGTGTCACAAAGCTTTCGGACCTAGTCATGTGACACAGTATTGCATTACCCTTCCTACTTAGTTTTTCGAACATCCGCTAATTTTGGCTACGAGATATTTTGTAGCATGGAAGTACTTCCGCATTAACTACAATGAAATAATCGAGACCATAGTAAGAAGATCTAACCGGACCCGTCTGTCATCAAAGAATAATTAAGAATTGTAATCGGAAAATTTTTGTCAATTTCTTTTCATTGATTGCATGAAATATCCGCCCATCCTATCATGTCTCAAAGGAAGCTACAACAAGACATTGATAAGCTTTTGAAGAAAGTGAAAGAAGGAATTGAAGACTTTGACGACATATACGAAAAGTTCCAATCAACAGATCCTTCCAATTCATCACACAGAGAAAAGCTGGAGTCTGACTTAAAGAGAGAAATCAAAAAGCTGCAAAAACATAGAGACCAAATAAAAACATGGCTCAGTAAAGAGGATGTGAAGGATAAACAGAATGTTCTGATGACTAACAGAAGATTGATTGAAAATGGCATGGAAAGATTCAAGTCTGTTGAGAAATTAATGAAGACAAAACAGTTTTCAAAGGAAGCTTTAACAAACCCAGATATAATTAAGGATCCTAAAGAACTCAAAAAGAGGGATCAAGTCTTATTTATTCACGACTGCTTAGATGAACTACAAAAGCAATTAGAACAATTTGAGGCTCAAGAGAATGGGGAGCAAACAGAAAGACACGAATTTCACATTGCTAACTTGGAGAACATCTTGAAGAAACTCCAAAATAACGAAATGGATCCAGAACCAGTGGAAGAGTTCCAAGATGATATAAAGTATTATGTTGAAAATAACGATGATCCCGATTTTATTGAATACGATACAATTTACGAGGATATGGGTTGCGAAATACAACCTTCGTCGAGTAACAATGAGGCTCCAAAAGAAGTAAACAATCAATCTTCTATATCTAGCACTCGTGCATCAAAAAAGCAAGAACGTTCTCCGAAGAAGAAGGCTCCACAGAAAGATGCTTCTATAACAGACAGGGCGGCGACTCCAGTGGCACCAATTGTAGAGTCAGGTTCGCAATCTATATCTTCCACGCCAACACCTGTGTCAGCTAATACACCATTGCACACAGCCAAAGATGATGCAACAAAGCACGATAATTCTGCTCTTAGTACGCCGGCTACCAATATACCAATGAAAAAGAAGGAATCAGAAAGCGATTCAGAGCAACAACTAAATTTTCCACCGGATAGAACAGAGGAAATCCAAAAAACTATCCAGCACGATATAGAAACAAATGCAGCCTTTCAAAATCCTCTATTTAACGACGAGTTGAAATATTGGTTGGACTCAAAAAGGTACTTGATGCAACCTCTTCAAGAAATGTCACGAAAGATGGTATCGCAGTTAGAATCCTCACTGTTGAATTGTCCGGATTCTTTGGATGCTGATTCACCATGTCTTTATACCAAACCATTATCTTTACCTCACCCAACGTCAATTTTTTTTCCCAATGAACCCATTCGATTTGTTTATCCGTACGATGTACCTCTAAATCCAGCAAATAATGAAAATGGTACCAACGATAAGTTTGGTAAAGATGGTAAAGCAAATTCCAGAAAGCATGACGATATTTATTCTAGGACTTCATTGGCGAGAATATTTATGAAATTCGACCTTGATACTTTATTTTTCATATTCTATCATTACCAAGGTTCGTATGAACAGTTTTTAGCCGCTAGAGAACTTTACAAAAATAGAAATTGGCTATTCAATAAAGTAGATCGTTGTTGGTATTATAAAGAAATTGAAAAGCTGCCACCGGGAATGGGCAAATCAGAAGAAGAATCATGGAGATATTTCGATTATAAGAAAAGTTGGCTAGCAAGACGTTGCGGTAACGACTTTGTATACGATGAAGAAGATTTTGAGAAACTGTAAATGGTACGCTTTTTACTTATATAATTCTTATCCTATTCTAGTTAGTAAATATAGTGTTCAAAATTCCCAATCTGTAGTCTTAACTATTCGTCTTGAGGCGTTTTCTTCTTACTCTATATAGATCAAATGAATAGTACTTGTCAAATTATAACTCTTTTTCTAGGAACTGTTTGGAAAAATAGGTAATTTGCTTGAAGTTATACTCGAAATCTTGTATGTCACCATACCAAGGATCCTCTATAATAGTCTGTACAGTTCCATCACTAGTGTTCCAGTCACCAAAAAGACAGACCTTAGCTTTAGACCCCTTTGGTTGTATTTTTTTCAAGTTGCTGATGTTGGACTCGTCCATACCAATTATATAGTCATATTCATTGAAATGTTTAGTCTTTATTTGTTTCCCCTTATGGTTGATCCTGACGCCATGTTGTTTGCAAATGGATACCGTACGATGGTCAGGAGTTTCTCCAACATGATAATTGGAAGTGCCAAAGGAATCAATCTTATCAAATCGATTTCCCAAATCAGCCTTTTCCACTTCATGTTTGAAAATGGCTTCGGCCATAGGTGATCTACAGAAGTTGCCCAAACAAATAAATGCTACTGATGTTTTTGCTTCTTCGATTGTCATATTTTCCTATACTCGTCTTTTTTAACCCTTTTTCTCTTATTCTGATACTTCGACAGTTTGATTTGCCTCTTAAGAATAAATATATATATATATGTATATATATATATGTGTGTGTGTGTGTGTGTGTGTGTGTGTATATTTGAATTTTGTGATATGCTCCAGATTGCTCGAACAGCTTGGTAAATAAACTCGGCACATGTCTTGGCACAACGAAAAAAAGAGAAAGCGCAACATGACTGTTTCTCAATGATATACGACACCAGAATAAAAAAGAATGAATATTTAGAATATTGTTAAAAGTCGAAAACTATTTTCTTTGCTTGATCGTTTATAAAAAAGCCGTATTTAGGTTGTATAAAGTGTTATTTTCATATATTTCACAAATAAAATCATGTCAAACCCGATGATCCATGATCAAGTATTTAGAAAGCCTTTTTCAAAGGAGAAATAAGCTTGTCACCCTTATAGAATGCAATGGTTTTTTGAGCTCTTTCGGCAACACCTTCTGGGGTGAAGCCGAAGAACTTGAACACTTCTGGTGCCTTACCGGAAGCACCAAATCTGTCAATACCGAAGGATTGATGAGCGTATTTGCCCCAACATGTGGTGGCCAAAACTTCAACAGACATGATTGGAACATTGTCTGGTAAAACCGATAATCTGTATTCTAGGGATTGTTTATCAAAAGTGAAGAAATCTGGTAGAGAAACAACACGAGTTTTGATGTTCTTGGCAGCCAATGTCTTAGCTGCTTCAACACTCAAGGAGACTTCGGAACCAGTGGCAACCAAGATTATATCAGGGTTAGCAACATCTTGTAGTACGTAACCACCCTTGGAGGCGCTTTCGATGGAACTACCTTCCAATTGTGGTAAGTTTTGTCTAGATAAAGCAATGATACTTGGAGTATGTTTGGATTCTAAAGAGTTCTTGTAGGCAGCGGAAACTTCGTTACCATCGGCTGGTCTCCAAACTTGAATGTTTGGTAAGGATCTAAAATGTGCTAAAGTTTCAATAGGTTGATGTGTTGGACCATCCTCACCGACACCAATGGAATCATGTGTAGCAACCCAGATAACTGGGTGACCAGATAGGGCGGATAATCTAACGGCACCGGCAGCGTAAGAAACAAAGTTCAAGAAAGTACCACCGTAAGGTTTGTAGTTGGCACCGAAGGCGGAGATACCATTCATGATGGCACCCATAGCGTGTTCCCTGATACCATATCTAATGTATCTACCAGAATAGTTACCAGAACCGGAAGAAGGAGGTTGGAAATCAAGAGCCTCCTTCCATCTGGTCAAGTTAGAAGGCGTTAAATCGGCAGAGCCACCGATCAATTCTGGCAATTGGTTGTAAACATCTTCAAGGACAGTTTCTGACAATTTTCTAGTGGCAACAGCAGAATCTTGAGGGGTGTAAGTTGGTAACTTGGATTCCCAGTTAGCAGGTAGTTGGCCGCTCAATCTTCTAGCCAACTCAGCACCTAATTCAGGATACTTCTTTTGGTATTCACTGAACAACTTATTCCATTTATTGTTCGCTTCCACACCTGGCTTTAAAATTGTCTTTTGGTAGTGGTCGTAAACTTCTTGTGGAACAACAAAGGACTTGTCTGGGTTGAAACCAAATTTGGTCTTTAGTTGTTTAACATCGTCTGGTTTTAATGGAGCACCATGCACGGAGTGGGAACCGGCGTGTAAGGATCCATATCCGATGGTAGTGCTAATTTTGATCAAAGTTGGTTTGTCCTTGGATAGCTTAGCCTGGGCAATAGCCTTAGAAATACCATCTAGATCATCGTTACCGTTTTCTACGTATAAGACTTCCCAGCCGTAAGCTTCGTATCTTTTAGCAACGTCTTCGTCGAAGGAAATGCTGGTATCACCATCAATAGTAATCTTGTTATCGTCGTAGAGAACAATCAAGTTACCCAATTTCAAGTGACCAGCCAAAGAGCAAGCTTCTGAAGATATACCTTCTTGTAAACAACCATCACCCAGGAAAGTGTAGGTGTAACTGTCAGATAAGGTGAAATCTGGCTTGTTGTAAGTAGCAGCTAGATTGGCTTGAGCCATAGCCATACCAACGGCATTGGAGACACCTTGACCCAATGGACCTGTGGTGACTTCGACACCTGGTAGCTCGAATTCAGGATGACCTGGAGTTCTGGAACCTAATTGTCTAAATTGTTTCAAGTCTTCAATGGATAGATCGTAACCAGTCAGATGTAACATGGAATACAACAAAGCAACGGCGTGACCGTTGGACAAGACGAATCTATCTCTGTTGATCCAGTCTGGGTTAGTTGGGTTCATGCGCATTTGGCTCCACAGAACGTGGGCAGCTGGAGCCATGCCCAATGGGGCACCTGGATGACCTGAGTTGGCCTTGGACACGGTGTCCACAGCCAAAATTCTTATGGTGGAGACGGCTAGCTTATCAATGTCAGTGAATTGGGTCATTCTGTTTGCTAAGGTGATAAGTATATAGAGTTGCTTGAGATGAGCTTCCTTCTCTGATGTACTTCAGTTCGAATCGAAACTTGAAATGAAAACAAAAAATGAAAACGAAAAGAAAGACAACGATGAGAGCTTTGAAAATAATTAATTAAGAAGCTACGATCAAGTATGTGCGTAAAAGATCAGGGGGGAGTATGTACGTAACCTAAAAGATTGAGAAAGAGTTTATATATGAATCATGCTTGAGATCATTTCTTCTTGACTTCTCAAGAAAATTTTTCATTTCTCGAACTTCTCGAGAGATCGCGAACGGAACGGCAAATGCCGCCGGCCTTTCTCGGGAAGAAAATTACATGATAAATGGCGGTGAGAAAAACGAATAACCGATGGGTACCCGCAGCGGAGGTATAGTATGAGGTCTTTTAAGCCCGGATCAAAGTCGGGTAACGCGTAGTACAGTGACACGAGACTTGTTCTATTACAGATGACTGTCGCGTGGAAGCTTGGTGTTTTAGTTCCGTTGGCATTTTAGGAAGGTTCTCCACGAAAGAGATGGAATGTACTTTGAAAATGACTCTATGCATCTTGGACAGGCGCTGGGCGTATTGCTTTTTAAACGCATCATATGTGAATATTATCTAAATTGTAATTCTAAGGATTTACTATTTTATATTTGGTTCATCAGCTGTTACATTTATGGATTCATTTTTTTTTGAAAGGTGAGTCTGGAAGTGTTCAAAGGAGGGCTGAAGAGCAAGAGTATTTCTTATGGATGCATTGCTTACTTGTACGATTACTCAAGAAAGTAAAAAAAGAGTGCTTGTTGTGATGTATACGAATGACTATATAGGGGTAAATTGTTGAATATTGATATCATATGGCGTTTCCTTTTTTTTTTCCTGGAAATCCGATAATACTTATAGGCTATCTGTAGATAGGCTTGTTATTTATTGTTCATCATGTATTTCAAACTTGTCCTCGAAGGGACTCTCAGTACGACCATCCTGAGTTCCCTCGCGTATCGATTCTGGGATTTCTAAATCCAGTATGAAACTTCCCTCTTCTTCGTCATCATCGTTGTTCTGATCTTGGCTTTCGTTGTTCTCTGCAATATGTAGAAGATTGTCAGCAACGTCGTCAGCTTCTGTTTGTTGCTCGGTGACAACCAGGTCCTGAATCTCCTTGTCACTCTCTTCCTCAGCTATTTGAACGAGCTTGGGTTTAGCACGAATAGCGGTTATGAGGTTATCCTCTGCGTCCCTACTATGAACTCCCTTATTGGGGCCCAGATTGTGCTCATCATCTTCCTCATCTATACCATCCAAGATAGATGAACCTAAAGTTATATGTGATCTAATGTCACCAGCTGCATTTTGTCTTTTAGAACTCGAACGCAGCTTTGATTGCAGTTTATCAGCAGTTAGACCGCTTGTCACACCAGGAATATAGGCAATAGGTAAGATATTCGAGGCCTTTGTACGTGTAGTGGACGTAGAACTTCTATTCCCTGGAATATTGAGAGTGGGAGGTACTAATGTGGCGTTGAAAAGAGTATGATTTTCATTCTTTCCCATATCTCCGTCACTTACATCGTCGTCGTCATCGTCGTCGTCATCTTCATCGTCATCAAAATACTCTTCATCGTTCCCGTAGTTCTGCGCTGCCTCTTTCAGTTTCAAAGCCTTATTTCTTTGCCTTTTAGGCTTCCAATATCTCTTATTGATAAAGTATAACGCCACTAAGACAATAAGCATCGCTCCACCTACAATTCCCACAGTGAACCCTACAATAAGTGGAGTTTTTCCAGTTGAATTACCACTAGAACTAGAACTAGAACTAGAACTGGAGGAGGAGGTAGTTAAACTACTCAGTTGTGAGTCAGATTGTTTTGCACAGTATTTGGAAGGACAGCTGTCACATGTTAATGAAGTCATGACGCAGTACTCTCCTGAAGCACAAACAGGACAGGACACAACCGAATCGCAAATAACACATCCGTCGCTACCTCTCGCTGGGGAAGTTGAAGAAGTCGCTGTACTCGATAAGGTTGTACTTGAAGAAGCCCTGGAAGAGCTCGGCATTTTTGTTTGAAACTTAGTAAATGGACGCAACCGCTTTGATAAACTAATATATACCCTTTCCTTCTCCGAAACACACTATGACAATAGACTATTAAATACATAATTTGATTAGAAATCGACCTCGTAAATAAATGGCGTATTATTTTCTGCTGGGAGGGTAACGCATTTTTAGCCAAGAATTTAACGCGTTTCAATTTCAGGAATGTTGTATAATGTGGGAAATATAAACAATGTTTGTAAATAGTGGACATTATTCGAATTTATTTATATCATGTTCATGCTCGGTTTTTTCACAAAACAAGATAACTTTACTATCTTCCTGTTATATATATTCTACGCTTGAACTGGAGTCAGGCCCTCCGATCCAGACATAAAGCAGAGTTTAGATTCTAGCTGTGTTTCTGCTACTGGGTCCGCTAATGATAAGGGAACGATAACAGCGTCATCTTTGAAAACTTGACCCTTCTTAGAGTTTTCATTTTTTGCAGTCCATTTCTTAAACCTTTCTTGCAAGAGATAAATTTCTCTCCCCAGATTGTTTCTAACAGTATTCCACACTCTTGGCATGTTTTCTTGATTTTTGTCACCAAGGGTGGAACTTCTGTGGAAGATTCGAAACATACCACTATTATTTTTACTTGTACCCTTTTCTGAACCCAGTATATTAAAGGAAGTTCTGACATTTCGGTATTTCAAAAGAGTTTTTTTATTCTCTCGCAAAGGCGGTTCACTAATAATACTTTCCGTATCATCAGTCAGTAGCCCTTTTTTGATGTCATTGCCAAAAGTAGGACTAATCGAAGATTTCTTGACCTCCAAGGTGGGGTGAACTTCGCTGGTTTCATCGATTTTGTCGAATATATCTTTGTTGTCAAAATCATCTGGGGTTAGTGGTGATATAATATTCAATCCATTTGTGAAATCATCAGCGTCACTAGAATAAGGTGTCTCGCTTTCTCCCAGCAAATTCCCTTCTGATTCGTGTACTTTATCATTATCTGTCACTTCGAGATCGCTAGCCGATAAGGGAGCTAATTTACTCTTATTTTTTTTGAACCATTTATTTATTCTGTACCTCCAGTTACGGTCATAGCTGCCATGCAATTGAGAAAGACTATTCTGCTGAGTATTTAAACTGCTCTCACTGTCTGAGAAATGCCTATGGCTTTTATATTTACGTGAACAAGATGTGAAAATATTATTGCTTTCAGTGACTTCTTTGATCACTTTGTCCAACCTTTCGATTTCTTGATCAGTTTTATTGTGAATATGATCAACTCTGATCGCCCATTGTGCGGTTTCATTGATTAATCTTCGTATATCTTCACATTCATTCAAAGGCTTCGGTATTTCGGCTTCTTCATCAAACTGGAAGGTCCGTTCATCAGACTTGAGTTCTAATGCACTTAATGTTGTGGGTAAGATTCTAGAAACTGTTTGCATTATTGAAGTTTATCTTTTTGATTATGATTCTTGTTTTTTTTAGTTATATTATTGTTCGCTGCTCTTACTTATGAAGAGACACGTTCTTGTATTAGCTTTTATTATCGTTCACTTGTTCAAAAGTAACGAAAATTTATTTCGAAAAGTATATCCATTAATTATCTATCCTCTTTAGTATCATTTTTTTATAATGGTTCTTTTTGTGACTCTAAATGAGACACTAAAGAATAGAAAAAAAAGGTCAACAAGAAAAAGAAAGAAAAGAAGTTTTCCAAAAGAAGAAAAGAAGCCAAGAGAAAATTGTTTTATTCAAAACTAGCAATTTACCGTCTTTCAGACTAGACAAACCCATTCTGCTCCAACACATTCATGTCTGTTCACATTACTGACACTTTGCGATGGTATTCGACCGCGTTCCTTTCGGGTGCGGATACAAGAGATATCCGAAGTAAAATTTGTTTAGTTTTAAAAGAAAAATGCCAGGCAATTCAATTACTTTATTAAGAACGCAAAGATATAAGGGACTTTTTTCAGGAGATCAGGTTTTCAACAAAAGTGTTTCATTTCTGTAGAGTATAAGTACACCATACCGAATAGGATTCCCCCTCGGAGAATATGTTGAAACGAACATCTTTGATATATCTATCATGTATCTTGATTGTTACCATACCATTACTTTTGCATATAAACAATGTTTCTGGGCCATACGATAAAGTTGACGAACATAAAACCTTTCACAATCAAAAAAGGGCCTTAACAAGTCCGAATATACTTAAAGTTGAGAATGATGAAGAGCTATTTTGTGCAGTTACCAACCCTGTCACTGGATCGTACATCGATCTATCACAACTATCTTCTACGCCGAATAAATTAAGGGAGGGCCAAAAACAGAATCCTGGGAATAACAAACACGAACTTTTGAAAACAAAGTGGTCAGTGAGGGGATGGGGCTACGATACTAACTTTACATTAGGTATCTGCTCTAGTCCGGTCGGCGAAACGGAGTCTCAACAACTTTCCAATCTAACAGGGGCTTTCTACGTAGATCATCGAGATGAGAATAGTTTAGTGTCGATTGGAGATTTCAGTACAGAACCTGTATTAGTGGGCGGTCCTACTGGCAAGAAGCTAACCCTGAAATACGAAAACGGCTCGACATGCCCGAACGGAAAGGATAAGAAAGCGACTCTATTGAATTTTGTTTGCGATAAAGAAATTCAATCCAAAGCGCAGATATCGTACATTGGAAACTTACATAATTGCTCGTACTTCTTCGAGGTCCGCAGCATTTATGCTTGCCCCACCTCAAACAAAAAGAACGAGGTTAGCGTTGTGGGTATCTTCATAGGTATCTTCGTCATATTCTTCTTGGTAGAGTTCGCAGGAAGAAGATGGATATATGCTAAACTCAATAGGCACTTGAAGAATAATGACGATTTAGGTGACTTATCACCATCCTTGAACGAGCAACCGCACTGGGACCTCATAGAGGGCGGGTCACGTTGGAACGTATTCTTCAACAGAATAGCTAAGACGACAAGAAGATTTACCAAATCGTTGATGAGATTTTTAGTTAGGGGCAGGAACGGCCGTCAGGACGGCATAAGACTACGGACATCTCCATCTGCTTCTTCTTCCAGCCTTGCCAATAGAGAGTTCTTCAGAGACATGGAAGCACAGAACGAAATCATTGACAGTCTGGACATCAATAGTCACACTACAGAAGGTGATCTCTCAACTTCAGCAGACCATAGCGTGTAATAAATGCATAATTATTTTTCTCTAAAAAAAACTCAGCTGAAATTTTATATAAGTACTACATTTTATATACATATTACATACTGAACAATAAGCGCGTTTGACATTTTAATTTTCGAAGACCGCGAATCCTTACATCACACCCAGTCCCCCAATAGTTCCCCCACACACCATGCTTCAAAAACGCACTGTACTCCTTTTTACTCTTCCGGATTTTCTCGGACTCTCCGCATCGCCGCACGAGCCAAGCCACACCCACACACCTCATACCATGTTTCCCCTCTTTGACTCTTTCGTGCGGCTCCATTACCCGCATGAAACTGTATAAAAGTAACAAAAGACTATTTCGTTTCTTTTTCTTTGTCGGAAAAGGCAAAAAAAAAAATTTTTATCACATTTCTTTTTCTTGAAAATTTTTTTTTGGGATTTTTTCTCTTTCGATGACCTCCCATTGATATTTAAGTTAATAAAAGGTCTCCCGTTTTCCAAGTTTTAATTTGTTCCTCTTGTATAGTCATTCTTCTTTTCAGCATTGGTCAATTAGAAAGAGAGCATAGCAAACTGATCTAAGTTTTAATTACAAAATGGGTAAAGAGAAGTCTCACATTAACGTTGTCGTTATCGGTCATGTCGATTCTGGTAAGTCTACCACTACCGGTCATTTGATTTACAAGTGTGGTGGTATTGACAAGAGAACCATTGAAAAGTTCGAAAAGGAAGCCGCTGAATTAGGTAAGGGTTCTTTTAAGTACGCTTGGGTTTTGGACAAGTTAAAGGCTGAAAGAGAAAGAGGTATCACTATCGATATTGCTTTGTGGAAGTTCGAAACTCCAAAGTACCAAGTTACCGTTATTGATGCTCCAGGTCACAGAGATTTCATCAAGAACATGATTACTGGTACTTCTCAAGCTGATTGTGCTATCTTGATTATTGCTGGTGGTGTCGGTGAATTCGAAGCCGGTATCTCTAAGGATGGTCAAACCAGAGAACACGCTTTGTTGGCTTTCACCTTGGGTGTTAGACAATTGATTGTTGCTGTCAACAAGATGGACTCCGTCAAATGGGACGAATCCAGATTCCAAGAAATTGTCAAGGAAACCTCCAACTTCATCAAGAAGGTTGGTTACAACCCAAAGACTGTTCCATTCGTTCCAATCTCTGGTTGGAACGGTGACAACATGATTGAAGCTACCACCAACGCTCCATGGTACAAGGGTTGGGAAAAGGAAACCAAGGCTGGTGTCGTCAAGGGTAAGACCTTGTTGGAAGCCATTGACGCTATTGAACAACCATCTAGACCAACTGACAAGCCATTGAGATTGCCATTGCAAGATGTTTACAAGATCGGTGGTATCGGTACTGTGCCAGTCGGTAGAGTTGAAACCGGTGTCATCAAGCCAGGTATGGTTGTTACTTTCGCCCCAGCCGGTGTTACCACTGAAGTCAAGTCCGTTGAAATGCATCACGAACAATTGGAACAAGGTGTTCCAGGTGACAACGTTGGTTTCAACGTCAAGAATGTTTCCGTTAAGGAAATCAGAAGAGGTAACGTCTGTGGTGACTCCAAGAACGATCCACCAAAGGGTTGTGCTTCTTTCAACGCTACCGTCATTGTTTTGAACCATCCAGGTCAAATCTCTGCTGGTTACTCTCCAGTTTTGGATTGTCACACTGCTCACATTGCTTGTAGATTCGACGAATTGTTGGAAAAGAACGACAGAAGATCTGGTAAGAAGTTGGAAGACCATCCAAAATTCTTGAAGTCCGGTGACGCTGCTTTGGTCAAGTTCGTTCCATCTAAGCCAATGTGTGTTGAAGCTTTCAGTGAATACCCACCATTAGGTAGATTCGCTGTCAGAGACATGAGACAAACTGTCGCTGTCGGTGTTATCAAGTCTGTTGACAAGACTGAAAAGGCTGCCAAGGTTACCAAGGCTGCTCAAAAGGCCGCTAAGAAATAAGGAAATTGATAAGACTTTTCTAGTTGCATATCTTTTATATTTAAATCTTATCTATTAGTTAATTTTTTGTAATTTATCCTTATATAGTCTGGTTATTCTAAAATATCATTTCAGTATCTAAAATAGTTCTTTTTTTTTTTGAGTTAGATTTTTATGGGGGAGAGTTGAAGTGTTGAATTTTCCCACTTTGCTTCGGGATTGTGGGTCATTCTGTCGATAACTGATATCACATCATCAATAGAACCTCTTACCTGTTTCATAGAATTTCTTTCTCTCAGTGTCACGGAATCATCTTTCATAGTTTCAAAATCTATGGTGATCACAAAGGGCGCACCCAACTCATCGTTGCGGGCGTATTTTTTACCAATTGACGTATTGGAATCGTCAGTTTTGAAATATATCTCTTTTTTACGTAGAATCTGAGAGATTTTTTTAACTATACTGGGGAAGTTACTGTTATTCGATATTGTCGCGATGCAAACTTTTATTGGCGCTATTTGTAATGGAAAGGAGAAGAAAGTTCTTGCCTCATTATCCGCCCGTACTTGGAAACAATGGTCAAATATGCAGTATATAATACGGCCTAAACCAAACGATGGTTCAATCACATTAGGAATATACTCTCTTACATGCTGCAAAGTTGACTTCATTTTAATGGTGATCAGACTCTTGTCGAGCTCCACAACCTCATCATTTATTTGACAAGAAAATTTACCACTCTTATTCAGTTCTTCATGCTTACTGATCAATTCATCTTGCGAGAAATTTGATAAAATGGATTCGATTACTTTTGCTTTTTGTTTAAATTTTGACCCAAAAAGTTTCTTGTTCACTTCTAGGGCCCACTCGGTTCTTTCCTTTGGCGTATCTAGTTTCTGCTTCACCGTCAAACTTCTCCCTGTTTTCTTCGAATGTACTGTTAAATCGAATGCTGCTCTGTCGGCACAGCCTATACATTCAATCCAACCATAGGTCGTCAATATTTCACCGTCCCAGCAATCAGTTGCATAGTGTGCCATTTCATTGCTTAAATGTTGGCGAAACCTAAACTTGTTCCTGTTAATACCAACTTTCAACAAAAATTTGTGAACTCTTGCCATAAAATAACCTAGAGTTTCATTTTCTACCACTCCAGATTTCACTGCCTCCCCAATAGTCATTCTCACGGGGATAGATTCATCACTTTCCTGTGATCTGCGTGATAGTAATGGAATTTCTTCATCTAATACCTGATTGAATTTTTCATGCGACTTATTCAATGGATCAACAAAATGTTCAATTTCTGCCATTAAAAATTCTCTAACCCTCAATAGCCCACTCCTGGGAGATATTTCGTTTCTGAATGATTTCCCAATGGAAGCAGATGCAAACGGAATCCTCCCTTGATTAATATCCAGTAATTTGTTGAAATTGAGAAACTGCCCTTGTGCGGTCTCTGGCCTTAAAAAAGCTTTTAACTGTCCTGAAGCTCCAATTTTTGTTTGGAACATCAAGTTGAATGCAGCCAGTGGGCCCAGTACATCGTTAGTGACTGGATCATGTATTCTATATTTTTGCATGATACGATTCAGCTCAGAACCTGTAAATCCATCAAGTGTAACCAAAATATTCTCTATATTCTTAACGTCATGTGGATCAGTATTCTTGTCGAGTAGCCTTTTCTTCAGCGTTTGTTCGATCAAGTGATCTGCCCTATAATATTCTCCGGTCTTTGAATTTTGACACATCCAATCTGTAAATTTATCTACATGCCCAGAGGTCTTCAGCACATCGTAAGGGGTTAGCATAGACCCATCAACTTGAAGCATGTTTTCCTCCATAATAAAATGTTCCCGCCAAAGTTGAATTAAGTTATTCTGCAACTGGCAACCGGGAGGCCCCAAATCATATAAACCTGAGACACCACCATATATCTCAAAAGAAGGTGTGTAGAAAAACCTTCTCTTCAAAGTCCTTTCTAATTTCTCTCTGTTAACCCTCGACATTATCGCTATACTGATCTAATATGTCTTCCAATTGATTTACGAAACTACTCTTTAGTGTGTCACATTTCATTGTTTTTCAATTTCAATATTGAAAGTAAAAAAAGGGTTGCCACTTTTACTATCACTCGTCTGTGAATTTGCTGTCATAAACACGACGCACTAATATTAGTCAATACATGTCGATTTCTTCTGTATTCTATTAAAATAAAGCATTACTTACTTACTTACTTATGTACTTGTTAATACATCGTGAGCCTAGGCTACATGATTGCAGCCAATCATGGCGCACGTTTATGGTTGTAATCATACGGAGAGATCACTAACCCTTTGTTCTTCCTGGCACCTCTGAATATAGTTTCCAAAATGTCTATCATTTCTTGTTTGTCGTCCACAATAAAGTTTAATTTGTTGTTATTCCCTGTCCCAAAATCACACATCATATGTTTATTCTGGTAGAAAAACATCACAGTCATGGGGTCCGTCAACTCGTACATCTCATCGAAATCTGGGACCTCACCGATATCACATAAATAAATGGCGGCAAAATTCCTTACTCTCTCGGCGATTGAAGATAGCAGCTCGTCCATGATCATACATTGTCTATCATTTTTGCGACCAAAACGAATTACCACGAGTCGTTCACTTTCGGTAACAATAGCTTGGTCTACATGCCACCCCGTACGCAATTGAGGTAATAACACACTGGCCATTAAAACAAGACTTCTCGCTTTGCTCACGACTATTTCGCTTCTAACTTACGTACTATTTCTGTCCAATAATTCAATATGTTAAGTCCAGTTTTTCCTCTTTGCGAAGCGGCCATTGGCCCAAAAGAAATATAACGAGTCATCTCCTCACAATGAACTGTTCAAAACAAGGACTACACTTAAAGAAACCCCAAAGAAGATACTTACTACTACAGCATGGATGAAAACGGCACACTAAGGCCTGACCATGAACTGGAAGGACTCAATTCGGGAAATTTGTGGTCGAGAATGGATAAGGATCCCATCGTTAGCAAATTTCATAGGGCTGGTCTCAATGATTCTGCAGACGAGGAAGATAATAGTGTCAAAACTAACCACAACACTGCTTGGATTACTTCGATGATTAATGACGAAAAACGTAAAGTGGAGGGAAAGTTTATGCTGGATGATGGAGAAGATTTACAATTATCCAAAACTACCTTGAATAAATGTGATGCTTTAGTGAAGATATTAACGGATGTAATCAAATTAGAATTTGTCATTCATCAATCATGGTACATTAGGTCCCTTTATAAAAGTGTCTTGATTCAATTCGAAGTAGAAACAGCCAAAGGCAACGAAAATAGCGCAGGAAATAGCAATAGCGATAATGATAACTGCAACAATACCCAAGACGATAGTTTTTACAAAGATTTAAGTTTAAAATGCATCAAAAAATGTGAGAAGTCTTCGCTTGCTCTTGAATCATTATCAAGGGACATCGACAAGATGAGAGATTTCATAATGTCCAACACGATAGAAGACAATAGGGTTGACAGGCTTTTGCAAAATTCAATGACCTTATTGCTTGAGTGTTGGATATACTCAATGAAAAGGTTGCGCCATTTACGAATGAAGATTGCAGGTATCTTTGTTAGGTCTAAGCTTTTGCTTATCGATCACGAATTAGTGACAATATGGCATTTTTTACAGGAGCAAAGTAACGGGCATGAAATAGCGAATAATGAGAACGAACTGAAACTAAGAGAAACAATAAAATCATACAGAGCGTTCATCAAGATATTTATTCAACAACTGGAAGACTCCGAGGCAGGTTCGCCATCTTCTTCTTTATTTGAGGAATGTTTGCACGTTTTTCTGGATATTGAATCGATGTACAACTCATTAAACTTGAGTTGGTTATTGAATGAGAACAAGGCATTGCAAGAAAGGTTGGTAACATCATCTTCAACTTCGGAAAACGATCATTCTAAGAGCCTTCCTGTTATAGACGAAACAAAAGAAATAGAAGATATCAGCTCATTTGTCAACAGCATCGTAGATGCATCCATGTTAACACATGATCTGACACCAATTAACTCGTCGGACAGTGATGACTTATCTAATGGAGATATCGATCGTTCAGATGAGAGAAGATTATCTTCTTCTACTTCAGATATGTCATTGATGATGCAAAGGACATCACTGCAGAAACAGCTTCCCAATCTGCTAACCGCTTTTAACAATGCAAGGAGACTAGAACAAGAATTACAGAATGCATGCAAGGTAAATGATAATAGACACAATACCAAATTTTTTGATTCAAACGTACGACAGAATGAAAACGCCATGTCTTCAAGTGTATCATCTATCATCTCCCAAAACTCCACAATGGCATCTCCATCTCCTCCGTTGTCTTCATCCTTTATATCTACGACACCTTCACAATCAAGCACCCGTATGTCCACACTGTCACTGTCTTCTTCGTCCTCATTATTGGAAACACAATCACAAACACTGAAGAACAACATGTCCCAATGGCTAAATCAGCCGCGGTCCAACCTCAGCGGTACAAAACTTATGCCGACAAACCATATTGGGTTTCACAGTAATGTTCTGAATAATTTATATGGTATCGGTAGAGGTACAGCATCGAGGTCTTATAAACCTCACCACACCTCTACTCAAAACACTTGACCACTAGCTGGAAATGATGAACACAAACACCTAATATGTATAAGGACATCATTGCTACTTAATAGAAAGTAAAACAAAAACTTGACTACATAAATACAAAATAGAACATAGACCACACATAAGACATATAATCACTAATGCATACCTTCACTTCAATGATGCTTTGCCTGTATGCTTTTTGCAAAATTTGGAGCATTGTTGTTCAAGTTCTCATTTTGTTTTTTAAGCCCATCGCAACGAGTTTGAATTTGAAAAATAACTCAAGTATAATTGAAAAAATGATTAAGTAATGCCAAACTAGACGTTCTTATAGCATATACTACCAAAGAAAGTATACATTGTCGCTTATTTAAGCGTTTACACATGTCAGAGAAAGCGTCTGAAGAAAGACCTATACGGCTGGCCGTTCTGGGGGGGTCATCTACAGGGAAGACCTCGCTAGTATCCAGACTGACTGTTGATATTGTCCATGAAGTTCACTATCCGACAAGAAATCAAACTAATTGGCTTTTTGACTTTGTTCCCTCATCGGTCTTGGCAAGAGCTATATTAGACGAACAAGCGCATGAAAGGCTGTACCTTCGTTCCCCAAGTAGTCAAACCTTAGAGCCTATTTTTCCATCTCCTGAAATTTCTAAAAACGTATTACTGTCACCATTGGTATTCCAGGCTTCCACAGATAATTTCCAATCAGTAAGGTTACAAAACAAAAGTCATGCCAGAAGATCCCTATCGTTAGACAAATGTGACTCTTCATTGTATCAAACTCTCCATAATGATGTTCACTATAAAGATGTTTCTAAGAACAAAACGAATCGGTTTAATGATGTTAATCACTTCAAGCTCCCTTTAAACTACATTCCACCGACTTATGCACCCATCAAAATTGATATCATAGATACACCCGGTTTTAGTCCTGATAATGTAGTGCCCTTTTTAGAAGTTTCTCTTTTTCGAAATCTAGGCAAATCTATTCTGCATGGGTTAGCAGACGAGCCAAGACAACCCGTATCAACAACTTCATTATTAGTTGCCTCTGGCGCTTCTGAATTAAATGGTAAAATTGACGGCTATATCTTGGTTTATAGTGCGGTTCCTGAATTAAATCATATTGGAGGCCCTCCGGAATATGAAGATGAAGTGTCGGAAATATATACAGAGACAGTTAGTGATGGTGGATTTGAATTACTTAAGGTTATTAGAAATTGCATTTTAGATGCCTGGACTGAATTTCGAAATTATGAAAAAAGATGGGAAGAAGGTAAGGAGGATGATATATATTCATTGGTTTACAGTTTGAGACATCTATGGAGCAAGAATGGCAAAGAAAAGAGTGCTAAATTAGAGCAATTAAGATCTTACAATACCAAATTAAAATCCATTGAATTAGATCCTTCATCCCCCGATTCACCACCTCCATGCATTATCGTCTGTTCTCACGTTAATCACGAATTAGCCAGCCCAATGTTAATTGAAATGGGAAGACAATTAGCAACAACATGGAAGTATGGATTTGTTGGCATAGACAGCATGGATGATTTGAATGTTGACGTGGTCATCAGTCTACTAATCAAGGAAATATCGGAAAAGATGAAGCTATTAGTTTCTAATTCCAATGGAGGTGGTAGTAGCAATCCAACTTCGATTTACAATTCTCATTTGATAAATGACAAGAAGAGAAACAACCACACCGGTTTAAATACCAGTATGTTCAAGAAAATTATCAAATAATTGGTAAAGAGAAAGAAAAATATTGATTTTAATGATCTTATGACCATGATACGTAGCATTTTTACACACTACGAGAGAAATATGTACGTACATATAGGCATATATGTATAAGGACTTTGTTTCTTATAAATAATAATAAAATGGAAAAAAAAGACTATATTTTATTAAGTTTTATAGTACCGTCATCATACCCGATAAGACACCAGTCACATTCTGCTAATGCTTTAATACGCCTATGTTCTCCTAACTTCAAACCATCTGCTTGTACATCAAATGATTTTAAAACTGTCATCGCGCCCACTTTGTAGTTATTGAATTTTGAGCTGGATTCTGTATTTGTGCTGCTACCATTTGTTAAATCTCCCATAGAACTATCATTCACAACTACATTGTTTTTTGACTTCATGAAAGTATGCAGTACTTCCAAAGTATGTATATTTAAAACGACTGTTATACCAGACCAACTACTTACGAGTAAGTATTTGTCCGATATTTTATCAATGTGACTGATCTTCTTCAGAGGAAGACGAATTTTTGCTGGTTCACTTATTCTCAAAGTGCTTGCACACTTAATCAAAAGCGCACTATCTTTGAGATACTTCGGTGCAGGCTGTGAGCTTATTGACAATTTGTGTCTGGCTATGACATCATCTGTCGAACAACTATAAAGGGTATTCCCACTAACACACATATTTAGTATCGGGTTTGGATAATGATCATCAGAAACATGGACTACTTCAACTATATCCTTTTGAAGGTCTTCATCGAAAATTGTTGTGAATCCAATGATGAATCCATTTTCAAAACCTAAAAAAACGACATGATCTAACTTGACAAATCTCATTATAATACCAAATTTAGAGTCATTGGGAAGGTCTAGAAAATTTTGTTCTTTCAAGAATTTGGAGAAATTAATATTACTGAATGGTCTTTGTAGCTTGTATTTTGAGCCTTCTGCTATCTGGTAAATATCAATAGCTTCTGAATCATCAGTATGGCAACAAATTAACCTATAGCATCTACTATCCTTATTTGCTTTCACTTGGGCGTCCATGATAAAATTCGCAAAATTCAGTGTATTTATTGGCATTTCATAAAATTTACTCCATTTAATATCTTCCTTTTTATCAAACTGATTCTGCTTTCTTACTAAATCTAAAGATTTTAGGACAGATGTTTCTAACCTATACATTCGTAACATGGAATCTTTACAAAGAATGCAGAGTACGGTAGTAGTAGTTCCCACCCACTCAAACGCTATGATGTGCGGGTGGCCTTCGATCTGTAAACATGTAATCGGTCTCTTCGTCACCAAATTCCACATGACAAAATAACCATTGCTATCACCAGATAGCAAAACTGGTATGTTTGAAAGTGATGTCAATCTAATAATCTGCAATGCTGTAATGCCTTTCTTATGATTACGTAAGGTAAAATCTGATAAAGTTAGCGATCTTTTGACACTTATCTCGTTGCTGAAGCTCCCCATTTCTTCTAAATTCTATTTTACTCCACCCTTATTTAAATCGCCCATGACATCTATTTAGGCATATGCTCAAATGTATAATACAGATCTTGATATCCTATTATTTCTGATTTACTCATTAGCGTTTCGTCTCAGCGTTTGTTTAAAAATCGAAAAATTTCGTTATAAATACACATATCAGAAAAAGAGAATCATCACTCACAAAATATTCAACGCAATAAACACTGGTGTGGACGAGCTAGTGATAGAAAAGGGGAGAAGCAGACACATGATGATGACTAGGGAGAGCATAGATAAAAGAGCAGGAAGAAGGGGTCCTAATCTGAATATTGTGCTAACGTGCCCAGAGTGTAAGGTCTACCCACCAAAAATCGTTGAAAGATTTAGTGAAGGGGATGTCGTATGTGCTCTTTGTGGTTTGGTGCTATCAGATAAATTAGTTGATACTAGATCTGAGTGGAGAACATTTTCTAATGATGATCACAATGGTGATGACCCAAGTCGTGTTGGTGAAGCTTCAAATCCTCTTTTAGATGGAAATAACCTATCAACAAGGATCGGTAAGGGTGAAACCACGGACATGAGATTTACCAAAGAACTAAATAAGGCACAAGGGAAAAATGTAATGGATAAGAAGGATAACGAAGTACAAGCTGCGTTTGCTAAGATTACTATGCTGTGCGATGCAGCTGAGTTACCCAAGATAGTGAAAGATTGTGCTAAAGAGGCGTATAAACTTTGCCACGATGAAAGAGCATTGAAAGGAAAGTCGATGGAGAGTATAATGGCGGCGTCCATACTTATAGGTTGTAGGCGTGCTGAGGTGGCAAGGACATTTAAAGAAATCCAATCATTGATTCATGTCAAGACCAAAGAGTTTGGGAAAACTTTGAACATAATGAAGAATATACTAAGGGGAAAGAGTGAAGATGGTTTCCTTAAGATTGATACTGATAATATGAGTGGCGCACAGAATCTTACTTACATACCTAGATTCTGTTCTCATTTGGGTTTACCAATGCAAGTCACCACCTCTGCTGAATATACTGCAAAGAAATGTAAAGAAATCAAAGAAATTGCAGGTAAATCCCCTATTACTATTGCTGTTGTTTCCATATATCTAAATATTCTGCTTTTTCAGATCCCTATTACCGCGGCCAAAGTTGGTCAAACTCTGCAAGTTACTGAAGGTACAATTAAATCTGGTTACAAGATACTTTATGAACATAGAGATAAACTTGTAGATCCACAACTTATTGCTAACGGTGTAGTATCTTTGGATAGCTTACCGGGAGTGGAAAAAAAATAATGAGGTAGTGAAACAATAAATCTATAAGACTAGGAAGCATGGGTATTCGTGCCAGAGTGTAAAGTATTGTTTCATGGCGACAGAACATATATTAACTCACTAGTTTAATACTTAAAAAGTATAAATGAACTCTTTATAATCTAACTAGTTTTTTTTTTTAGTTTTCGAATAAGTGGAAGTTAAACAAGTTATCTGAAGTATATATATAAATATATATATATATATATATATATACATAATCAAATGGCGGTGTTTAACCCATACCGAATTGTTTTGCCATTTGTTGCATCTGTGGATCTTGCATCATTTTCATCATTTCGTTCATATCAGGCATTCCTCCGCCCATTCCACCGCCCATTCCACTACCGCCAAACATGTTCATCATATTTTGCATTAGACCAGGATTTTGTTTCAGCTTTTGTTGTGCTTGTTGCATCATTTGTGGTGTTACCTTTGGCATACCAGGCATATTAGGCATACCGGGCATACCGGGCATATTAGGCATACCGGGCATACCGGGCATATTAGGCATACCGGGCATCCTAGCACTTCCACCAGGAGCACCTGGTTGTTGCTGTGTTGCCGTTTGTGCCATTCTCGCCATCATTTGCTGTTGCATCAGTATCATTTCTACTTCAAAAACGGAAGTACCCGAACCCTTAGCTACACGAACCATTCTTGTAGGTTCTTCGATAAACATCCTACCGTCAGATTCTAGTTCTTCTCTGGTCATGGAATCCAAAACATATACCATTTTCTTCATCTTTTGAGATGTTTCTTCCTCTCCTACCTGATTCATCATATTACTCATACCTGGTATCATCTGCGCTATATTTGATAATGGACCCATTTTCATTATTGTTTGCATTTGCTTCTTGAAATCTAGCAAGGTGAACTTACCCTTTTGGATGTTTTCCATTGTGGCTTTCGCATCCTCCTTATTGGAAACAGTCTGCAATTGTTCAAAGAGACTTTCTATATCACCGATACCTAGTAGTTTGGATATGAATGATTTGGGTGAGAACTTTTCCAGGTCATGAATATGTTCACCAGTACCAATAAAGATGATCGGAGTATTCGTGGCCGCAACGGCCGAAATTGCACCACCACCTCTGGCATGACCGTCCATCTTAGTTAATATAATGGCACCAAAATCAGACGATTCTTTGAAAGCCTTGGATTGTTGCTCTGCAGCCTGACCGATAGAAGCATCCAAGACCATAATAGTTTGGTTAGGTTTGATGACATTAGATATCTCAATCATTTCTTGGAACAGTTCTTCTTCTTGATGATGTCTACCAGAAGTATCAACGATAATGATATCAAACTTTTCTTTCTTAAACTTGTTAATACCTTCTTCTGCAACTTTAGCAGGATCAGTTTCGGTATATGACCCGTAAAATGGAATTCTTGCCCTTATGGCATTTTGTTTCAATTGATCAAACGCACCAGCACGGAAAGTATCCGCACATACCAAACCCACCTTGAAACCTCTTTTCGAATAGTACACCGCTAACTTCGTACAGGAGGTAGTTTTACCTGAACCTTGCAGGCCGACAAACATGATGATGTTTGTTTTTCTTTTCTTGGGCACAAAGGCCTTCTCTTCACTGCCTTCACAAGTGACCAGTTTACATAACTCATCAAACACCGTTTTCTGAATGAGTTTTTTAGTTTGTGCGTTTGTCGTTGACTTCTCACTACGGTTTTCACTCAGTAGCTGTGATCTTATATTATTTCGTAACTTAGAAACTAGGGCAATATTAACATCAGATTCCAATAAAGCAGTAACGATGCCCTTTAACATCAAATCTACGGATGTAGTAAAATCATCTTGTGTATTAGAAATCGCGCTATTCACAGCAGAATTGATTCGCTTCCCCAAATCAGCTAAAACCATCTTTAGTTGGACTTGCTGCTGTGGTTTCTTTTGATTGCCACCCACATCTTTCCTATTCAACCACTTTTCACTATCTTTGTTTTACCAGTATTTTTTCACCTTGTTGACGTCTTTGTCGTTAGCGGTGATTTTTCGATACCGTAATGAACGAAAAGGTCATCATAATAAAACAGTATGCGAAGTTATTAAAGAATAGGAGGGTCCGTAATTTCTATTGCATAGAGCCCACAAATGGACTTGTGAACAATGGATAGTGTTTGGGATGATGTTAGAGTCGAAAAGAGCACAGTGGACGAGCCGGCAATTTCATCTAGTGCTCAGGAGAAACTCGCGTTAATAAAATCAACGTTGTTTAAGCTAGATCAAGAGGATAAATTGGAAAGCAATTCATGGGTACAACTAGTTAAACTTATCAGTGACGAGGATCGTGAAGAAGAGTTTACTACATTCAAGGAGTTATTGAGGAAGATCACAGACGTTAATGACAAATCAATCACGGGCGTCGCCTTAATTCATTATATTATTGTGTTTGATCGTGCAAACTACATTGAGTTGCTACATAATAACTTCTCTGGTGCAAAGCTAGATTTGAATCTTGTTGATAACGTTGTAGGCTACACACCATTGATGTGGAGTTTCAGTCTACAGAGGAGGAACTGTTGCTTAGAATTGTTCAACTCATTTGACGAGATAAACTTCAATATGAAAAATAATGCAGGACTAACTGCTTGGGATATGGTTCCTCCGTATTCACCACTCTCGGAATTTTTGGAGCAAAACAATATGTTTCGATACCGTGATGAAAACCAACATGAAGTATCTCAAATTTCTCAACCCAAGGGCTCTTTTCTAATGACTGATGAAGACTCTACTACCAAGGAAACTTTTGATAATATCGACTTACAAGTGGCTGGTTTGACTTTGTCGTCTGATGCAAATGAAAATTTGTTTCTGGATTCTCAAGACAAGAACGTAAATCATTCACAAGGACCAACAGCTTTCACTGATCCAATGTATACGGAGGATTATCACGGAGCCTTTGAGTATGACAAGTTATTGGCGGACCAATATTTGGAATTCTCCGATTTCGATATACCTCAAATTCTAAATCTACTGATATCTTTACCTCAAAAGGAACCTCACATGACAACATATCCCGCTGGCTTGATATATCAATGTATTAGGTATGCTGATCATAAAATAAAATCTAAATCACTGGTAGAATCGTTGATTAACTTATCGTTGACAAAAATTTTGACCAGTGTTTCATCCAATGGGGCCGCAGGGTTAATATCAACAGAAGCTTCTTTGCAAGCTGGTGACATTGTATTGCAATCGTATTGGTTAAGTTGCCTCTCGTTTCTCTATTATTATCTCTGTAGAGATGAATCATTTTTTAAGAGGCATCCAAGTGTGCTACAAGAACTAATCAACACCATACACTCTATCATCATAGAGCTGACATCTTCCATACACTGCAGGTTACTTTCTCTGATAGATTCAACTTTACTAGCATACACCACCATTCAGGATGTTAGACAGACCCTGTACAAAAAAGACTGGAATTTCTTCAAGAAGAGAAAGCAGGCCAAACTTTTATTAAAGGAAAAGAATAGAAAACAACTGAAGGAACAAAAGAAAGAGAGTCATCAAAAATATCAAGATCAAGAAAATCGGAACGAACATGATCAACGAGATGAAAATAACTCGGATGAAAGAGTTTCCATTAATGATGATAACAAATCTAATACGTCGCTATTTTATGACAAAGAAATTTTACGGCATTTATATCCTCCATCGTTCGAAGAGCAGATGATACCCTCCCCACTAAAGATTGTTCAAATATTTGGTGCACTATCTTATGTTCTCAACTTACATCAAACTCACCCGATTTTTCAACAGCAATGCCTTTCTATATCTGTTAATTGGTTTGCTACAACTTTATTTAATAAAATCTTGAAGGATAAAAAGAAGAGATCGTTGTCAAGGGCACATGCCATCCAGATCAGGTTAAATCTTTCGACCCTAGAATCATGGATACAGAATAATGATTTTTGTGTTCCCAAACCACTGCTTATTGATGACTTTATGTGGCAGCGCTTTCCAATGACATTAATCCGGGATGTTGGCGAAATAGACCTATCAGATCCAATTTTGAGAAATGTTGCAAGCTACAAACCTGTAGGTGAAAACAACAAAGATATGATATACGATATGTCAAACTCATTATTTTACTACCAGCCTTTCCATAAAATCGCTCAGATTCACCTTGAGCCAGTTTTCCAGCTATTGCAGTGGTTACAAGTCGCTACAACACTCGATAGTGAAGAATCATTAATATCAACAATGAATCTATTACCCAGAATAACGCCTGTACAACTACTAAAATCTATGGAGAAATATAGTTACGAATTGAATGAAAATAAATTTAATTCTAAACTAAAGAAATTTTTAATCAATAAAATCAAAGAAAATAAAATGAATAAATCGAATGCTTATTTGCAAGAACACGAAATTCCATACTTAGTGTTGCCAACGATACCTGAAATGACAGATCTGTATTCAAAAGGCCCAGATTCGCATTCTTTCCAACCATTTTTACCTGGTAGTATCCAGGACGACGTTTATGAAATTCACGATACAAATTTCAAACAGAGACAAAATGAACCACGAATTTCTCAATCCAACTTAAATACTTTAAATTCTTCCGATGATGAAGATAGACAAAAGGATGAAACCCAAAGAAGTACAGAAGATGTAGATGTAAGGGAAGCGCTGGACTTTGAAAACAGCGCGTTGAATGGTCGTAACGATGATTACTTCCAAGAATTGAATATTCCGTCTTCTACTGCCCAACGCCCCGCATGGTCAAATAATGATGACATGGAACAGAATCCGTGGTAGTATGTATGCTAGAACAACGATCTTTATGTAAGCTATTTTTAAATTCCAGGGATGTATTATTTTTTTTTTATTGGATAAAAAAATAGAGACGTATAGAATTAATTAGAAGGAGTGTGTCTTTTTTATCAAAATTTCGTTACATCATTCTACATTTAGCTTGAGGTATTACTTATTCTTTCTACTAAAAAATCTTGCACTCACAATTTGGGCTCTCGTTGTTCCTCAAACTCCAAATCTTGCTTGAAGAATCCATCATTGAAAAGATTAGGAGAAGTCATCTTAACGAATGCTTGAGAGCTTTCAAGTTTTGAGGTTTTGTTATGAGGGTCGCCTTTTTCGAGTGAGTTTTGAGAATCATTTGAGGACACAGAAATTTTCCTATTCTGTTTATTTGCAAACATTTTTGAAGCATTCACATTTGGAGAAGAGGTTGGAATTGAGAAAACTTCTGTGTCTTTTTCCTTCTTGTCTTCAAGTTTTGGAGAGGACGAATTTAGAGGTTGTTGAGGAGGTCTCCTTGGAACTGGTCTTCTATTGGAAATCATTCTCGGATTCGAAGCGAGCGTAGGATTATCGGATTCTTTTTCGTCCGTTGAATCGTCCTTCTTCTTATCTTGTACGTCTAGGTCATCCATATCTTCGGTGTCACTCGAATTTCCAACATTATCCTTGTACCATCTACCTATCTTCTTAATTGAATTTTTGAAGTATTTTTTAGATTTGGTGGAGTTTTCAGAACTGGAGGCATCATCATTCGCAGCTGTTGCGACCGCTGTCTGACTTGTAGCATTTGTTACTCCAGTTAGGTCGACAACGTCCTTTAGATTGTCTTTCTTTCTTTCTGGCCGTAGGACTTTCTTGATTCGACTCTGAGATTTTGTCCCACCTTCCTGAAGTGCAACTAAATGATCCCTAGCGCTGGTGTTCGTGCCTGCGGCTGCTGCCGCAGTGCGTGCCCTCTCTACTGTTTCAGGATCCTGTTCCTCCCAAATACCACCCCTGTAAATTTCATTAGGTGTTGGATAGAAAACGATATCATCCATATACGGCACAACTAGGGACTCCTTTACAGCTTCCGCAAACTTACTCTTGATAGCGTTGGTAACGACGTTATACGATAATTTACTTGAACTCACGATAGGCTCAATTTCAAAATCCATTATAGGCTCAGAGCGGAAGGCATACCAGACTCTATTAGATGGAGGTGGTTTGATTAGGAATAAAAGCGGACCGGAAAATTCTTTAATTTTTATAGATAATTGCAAGGAAACCTCTCTTTGTTTGAAATGCGATCCTAAGTTAATGTTCGCCTTTGTCGCAATGATGATTGTTAAGTTTCCCTTATACTGAACATCGATGGCAATCTTGGTAGAACCCTCAGGAGATAATTCTAATAGCTCAGGAGAAGTGAACAATGGTGCGCTATCACCCACGTCGACCTTTTCAACAACCAAATCGTCCAAAAATCCTGGAGTTTTTATTTTATTCAACTTCTTGCAGATTTTCTCATGAATGAACTTATTCAAAGTATCGGTTTGTTGCAAAGAGAGGAATAATCTCCCAAGGAGAGCATTCAGCCATTTCGTGGTCAGCTGATTCTCAGTGGAATTGATATCCTGAATCAACTGTAGCATATCCTTTGTATTCAAATGAGCTGCGTTAGCTGAAACACTAGGGTTCAATAAATCCGCTGAGGATGTGTTATTGTTCTTTGAGGCATTGATCAACTGATAGTACCAATCCTCTTTATCCATGTTATTATCAAAATATAAAAAGAATTGGTTAGAACTATGAAACTGCGATTTATATTCATGTGTAGTATCATTGTTTGAGATATCGCCATTTTTGGACTCTGCACTACTGAGTGGATCGAAATGTGGTAAGATGACGTTATGATTTTTAGAGTCTATGGAAACGAGGTCATTCTTGAAAATAGCAATACAGGTTCTCTTGGTGAAAAGCGACGCATCAAGCAATTCCTCCTTGCCCGTTTCATCGTAACGGGGCCAGATGGTAACGAATCTGTTTTGTAAAGATATGGCATGAACCAGATTCGCATTCTGAGAATCATCCTTATATAAAAACAAATTACCGTGTCTTAACACCGCAAAAAAATTTTGCTTTTTTTTCAAGTCTGTTCTTTCCAAGATCTGCTCCTGAAGTGCAGTGTCAGAATCCTTGTTGTTATTAGCATTTTTCAAAATTGCAGCCACCTCGGAAGAATGATAATAATACTGCTTCGTTACAGTAACCCAACCCTTGTTGAAAACTTTGACGCCCAATTGCTCTTCTAACTTGCCAGCTTTAAAGTCTGGGTCTATCCCGTTGACTAAAAGTCTACTTTTTTCGTCAACTTTCTCTCCTTTATTATGATCTAACACCTTCTTCTTTGCTGATTTAAAGTTACTGTACAATACATGAACTTTATAAATAGTGTACAGGACTAAAGGCAAAAATGTTACACCACCGAACAAGTAAACTGCGAAAAATATCTTCAAGCTAGTCATAACGGACTTTCAATGATGTTTTACTTTTCCTTCTCTGTTATCTGATGCGTTTACATCCCTCCTTCTTCTTATTCTTGAACATTATTTTAAAGAGGGATCTACGGAGAAAGTTAAACGGAAAAATGTGGAAAATGTGCCAAAATTAATTAGGTTTAAAAGCGGTAGATCAAGACGAAAAAGAAGTGAGAGTCATTTCACAGATTACAAAAGACGCAAGAGAAGGCGAGTGTTGTTAAACTAGTTTCTCAGAGTCATTAAATCAGTTATTTTTTATTTTGTAGTCATCAATTGGTCCCTTCGTTAAAGGGACTAATCTAGTACAGTGTGAATATAAAAAAAATCATCATAGTAAACTAGTTCAACAGTCTCTTTTATCATTCAAATCAACTGATAAGAAATAACATGAAATAAGAAACACGTTTCCGCAAAAATCAGATGTCTTGTGACCAATCATCAATTCTCCACCAAAAAACCGTAGTGCCATCAACACCGCTCCTTTAAAAATTTGTACACAAAAGAACGATGCAAAGTAGATGGCGGTTCTCCAGCAGATACTAATATGTCCGCCCGGTCGACAACAAATCATCATATTGAAAGGGAAATTATAAATGTTCCTGCAAGCATAGAAAAGATAATAATGGAGATAAAACGTACTGTTTTCTGTCTTTTCATAGTACCCCTCATACAAGGCTGAAACTTAACGAAAATGGGTTGTCGACATATAGTTAAACCACTATTCAGTCGGAACAATTGGTATAATAATAGATTTTAATCATAGAGGTACTACTACACAGAAAAAATGGCCAAAAAAAAAAAAAAATTCGCGTATTATCTTTTCCGAGAGACCTACTGGTCGCTCAATCTGCTTCTGAATGGATCATTATCATTGACAATGGTGTTACCATTTTGTTCTTCGTTTGCTCTTATTCAAGAATAAGTTGAAGAGTTGTGGAAAGAAAAAAATAGAAACAATCTTGTGCTTTTATACGTTATTTAAGATGCGCATCACCCGCATGCGCATCATTTTTTAGGGCTCATACTAGAGTGCTTTATTAGTATTACTATATCTAGTACTAATGCTATATTATACTACGTCTCTTCCACATGGCAGTAAAGTAGGAGCTCCGTGTGTACTCCAGTGCGGGCTAACGAGTCGTAGTCGAATTTGGTAGGTAGGTACTTGTTATCGGAAAGACGGTATAACTCGCGGGATACTTGCTTGTTGACGTTCTTGTAGGCATCTCTGAATCGTAGTAGTGGTAGGGGGTATTGGTCGAGCGCTCGTCGTACATGCACCTGAATTTGTTGCTTAACATTTCGTATTCTCTCATATATTTGCTGTGTCTTGACACTGTGCTTATCGCGTACTTCACCGGCAAAGATCATACAATTTCTGGAGTCGTAGCTAGCAACTTGGCCGTCGTTAGCACCCATGTGTAGTTCGAGCAACTCATTAGATCGGCAATCTGCGCACTCGTGCCATGTGCTGCATTCGCCCACCTCATAAGCTAAACCACGCAAACATGTTTCGTGATATATTGCTTCGCATTCCTGGCAA